>NC_090655.1:232839648-233062148 GCF_040937935.1 Hyperolius riggenbachi
CAGGTTCCATTTGCTCAACCACCACACGGGGACCAGAAACTTTAAAATATTTGGACAATGGCGTCCGCTGACTCGGCCCAGGCTTTGCTGCCCCCTTTTCTGCTGCATCACGACCACGTACAGCTGGGCGTCCTCTCCCTGGACGTGGAGCAGTCCCAGAAGTGGCTGAGGCAATTGAACTCCCTTTCCTCTCACCCCGCGAAACCCTGCCAGACATGTTGCTAGTAATGAATCACTGGATGCAGTGGGCACAGTACAAGGTCACTAAAGGATGCAGTGGGCACAGCACAAGGTCACTGAAGGATGCAGTGGCCACAGTACAAGGTCACTGAAGGATGCAGTGGGCACAGCAGTGGGCACTGGATATACAACTAGGTCACTGAAGGATGCAGTGGCCACAGTACAAGGTCACTGAAGGATGCAGTGGGCACAGCAGTGGGCACTGGATATACAACTAGGTCACTGAAGGATGCAGTGGGCACAGTACAAGGTCACTGAAGGATGCAGTGGGCACAGTACAAGGTCACTGAAGGATGCAGTGGGCACAGTACAAGGTCACTGAAGGATGCAGTGGGCACAGCAGTGGGCACTGAATATACAACTAGGTCACTGAAGGATGCAGTGGCCACAGTACAAGGTCACTGAAGGATGCAGTGGGCACATGATATACAACTAGGTCACTGAAGGATGCAGTGGGCACAGTACAAGGTCACTGAAGGATGCAGTGGGCACAGTACAAGGTCACTGAAGGATGCAGTGGGCACTGGATATATAACTAGGTCACTGAAGGATGCAGTGGGCACAGTACAAGGTCACTGAAGGATGCAGTGGGCACAGCAGTGGGCACTGGATATACAACTAGGTCACTGAAGGATGCAGTGGCCACAGTACAAGGTCACTGAAGGATGCAGTGGGCACATGATATACAACTAGGTCACTGAAGGATGCAGTGGGCACAGTACAAGGTCACTGAAGGATGCAGTGGGCACAGTACAAGGTCACTGAAGGATGCAGTGGGCACTGGATATATAACTAGGTCACTGAAGGATGCAGTGGGCACAGTACAAGGTCACTGAAGGATGCAGTGGGCACAGCAGTGGGCACTGGATATACAACTAGGTCACTGAAGGATGCAGTGGCCACAGTACAAGGTCACTGAAGGATGCAGTGGGCACAGCAGTGGGCACTGGATATACAACTAGGTCACTGAAGGATGCAGTGGCCACAGTACAAGGTCACTGAAGGATGCAGTGGGCACAGCAGTGGGCACTGGATATACAACTAGGTCACTGAAGGATGCAGTGGGCACACAAGGATGTCACACTGTGTAATGAGATGCTCATATGCCAGCGAGCGAGCGAGCAGTGGGCACTGGGCACGGCACAAGGTCACTGACAGAATGATGAACAGCGCTGGCAGAGAGTGGCGGCGCCGGCGGTGTGACTGGCTGCCTGCAAATAGTACAAGTGTATAACTGTCACTGGAATATACAAGTGAACACTGCAGCTGCACTAACCTGCCTGCCTGCACTCTACACACAGATAATCCCCACTCCCACTACACTGCAGCACTGAACCTGCCTGCTCAGCACTACACACAGTTAAATAATCACTAGACTCCCACACTCCCACTACACTACACTGACTACAACTAACTACAGCAATCACTCACTGACTAGCTAACTGTGTACAGTATAAGAGCAGTGTTAGCAAAAAAAACGCTTTGTTTTTAACACAATAAATGCACTTGCTCAAACAACAATGGCCTGGAGATAATCCTCTCAGCACCACAGTCTAGCAAGGACAGAGCTTTTCCATCATGGCCGCCGCTTTATATTCAGGAGGGGAGGGCATAGCTCCCCTCCTGTGATTGGTTGCTAGGGCCTGGCTGGGGCACTCTGATTGGCCTGCAATGTGTCACTTCCGCATAGTTTGACACATTTCCGCAAACCACGACTTCAGCGCCGGGTTTCACGAGTGTGAATGCGGATTTCTGTCCGCATTCACGCGAAGCCGAAGTAGATTTTCGTGGTTGAAAATCTATTCACGGATTTTCGTGTCCGAGGCGGAATGCGTCAAAATGGTCGTGAATCCACGCGTAAGCGTGATCACGACCTGGCGGTGAGCACCACTGGCATGCGGTAAAGTACATGCGGGAAGTTTGCACCCAAAATACCGTCAAGTTTGCATTCTCTAAATTTTCCGCAAGTTTTTCCCGCATGCGGAAAAAGTGTGGTAAAAGTGCGGGATTCATGCGGAAAACTTTCTGCAAAAGTCGGTATTTTCCGCAATAGAAGATGAATTCTCAAAAATGTTCAGGCGCATCATTTTGTCGTTAATTACAAGTAGTAGGTGATATATTCCGAATCCCATTGACTTTAATGAAGTGTGGAGGCTTAAGGGCTGTGCTTGCTGGACTTTTATTTTTTTTTTTAAAACACTTTTTCATGCGACCTTTTTACCGCATGATTTCCGCATGAATAATGGCTGTTTCTGCATCTTTTTTCCCGCATGCGGCAAACATGCGGAAAATGTTAGTGAATGCTGAAAAAATGCGGAGTTTACCGCTGGCGGGAATTTAGCGGTAAAATTTTGCGGTACTTTTGGCTCTTTGAGAATAGAGCCCTTTGTGTTGGGTCAGGATATCAGAAGACGGTTTGCCGCGCTTATGCCCTCTCGCCGCGGATCCTGCGGGCCAGCTGGATGTCTTTGGGCATGATGGTGACCCTCTTGGCGTGGATGGCGCACAGGTTGGTGTCCTCGAAGAGCCCCACCAGATAAGCCTCGCTGGCCTCCTGCAGAGCCATGACGGCCGAGCTCTGGAAGCGCAGGTCGGTCTTGAAGTCCTGGGCGATCTCCCGCACCAGGCGCTGGAAGGGCAGCTTGCGGATCAGCAGCTCGGTGGATTTCTGATAGCGGCGGATCTCTCGGAGAGCCACTGTACCGGGCCGGTAGCGGTGAGGCTTCTTCACTCCTCCGGTGGCTGGGGCGCTCTTCCGGGCGGCTTCGGTGGCCAGCTGCTTGCGGGGAGCTTTCCCTCCGGTGGACTTGCGGGCGGTCTGCTTGGTTCTAGTGTTGTCCGGATCATGAACGATTCGGATCTTTGATCCGAATCTATTTTATGAGTCGATCATCCGAATCATCAAAATGAGTGATTCGGATCGCAAAAGGGGCGGGGCCAGGAGCGACACGCCCCCTCTCAGCGGGCAGCGGGGTCCTGGAAGCAGAGCAGGGACGGATCGCTGAGTTGGAGGGGAGCCAGCCTTGCACAGGGACAGGTAGATGAGAGAGAGGGGACATGTGTGCCACTGCCAGATATGTGTAGAGCACACATACTGGCTATAATGTGCTGCCCATTATAGGCTGGCTGTTCCGTAGTGCTGCACAGTGATCACATGGGAAGCTTTTGGCTCAGCACAGCTCAGTAACTTTGCAGACAGTGTGATTGAAAGGCAATATAATCCTCCTGCACTCGGCACTAAACAGCTGCACTTATCTTCTGGGAATGCTTTCTTTCACTGTGCGACCTTTTCTTTCAAAGTGTACAGATGAACATATAGGTGAAATATATGTAATAAAGCATATGATTGCAGCATGTGGGTATTACGTGCAAACATTTCTGCTCTCTGCTCGTCCCTCCTCCCTTCTCTGTCCACTCCCTGCCCTCTGTCCATCTTCTCCCCTTCTCTGTGTGTCCACCCCCTCCCCTTCTCCTGTCCACAGACCTGTCCTACTAGTCATTTCACCCCCGAATGCTTCCGGTAGTAAAATGATCCGAGATTCGGATCAAAGATCCGGATCTTTTCAATGATCCGATTCGAATCATCCGGATCATTGAAAAGATCCGAACTTCCCATCTCTACTTGGTTCTGGCCATCGCTCAATCAGCTGATTCCACAGGCGAGAATAGACTGAGGAGAGCGGCCGAGAGGCACCTTTTTATACAGCCCGCGCCTCTCTGTCATTGACTGCCTCACACCACGCCCTCTACATGCGATTGGTGGCAAGCGACTACGCGGAGAGCCAATTGTCTTTCATCCTATTGACATCCCTATATCAGTACTGTGTGTGCCTCGAGCTGCGCGGGATACAATCAACGAGCAACTCATCCTAATAACCCCGCCCAGACCGGCCAGTGAGCGACCAAAAAACGAAAAAATACAGTTTTAGCCCCAACTCACACTACGACCTTGTTTTATGCTATTGGTAATACCCCTATTCGGCGCTCTGGCTTCTGATTGGCCGGACGGATCGGGAGCTTTTATCTGAATGGTACTAGAGAACATTTGTTATTTTTCAAATGGCCCGCCACAATATTGCATTCATTGTTACATCAGCCCGCCAAACTCCATTGTTGCCTGATTTGGTTCGTATTCATTGAATCTTCTGTAGCCCTTATTTGAGTTGCGACTGAAAGGTAAAACGTTTATTTTGCGATCTGTATTTTGTATGTGCATCAGTCTGTATCGGGTTGTAGTAACGACAAATAACAGCAGATCGGCTGATCTGTTGTCACGGAATACCGAGATCTCTGTAACAGGCTGTAATAGGAGGAGAGTCTGCTCGCTCCACCCAGACCGCGTTCCGCTCTACAACTCTGGTCACTCCAGCAAACTAATCGCAACGAGTACTACTGACAACAGTAATTACATTAATGTGTGATATATATCGCAGCGTTCCTGTTTTACAGAAACGTTACCAAATAATGCCGTCGGGATATGACCCGTTTTCTAATCAACCCCCCCTCCCTTACACAGACTCGTCAGGATAGATACTATATAGATGGATGTACTTGCTGCCCGTGTGACCTTAGTGCGCCAGTAAGTGGAGATGAAATAACTTGAAAAATTCACTTCTACGCCTATCTTAATGCCCGATCTGATCCAGAAATAGGAATTCCCCCGTTGTGTTGAACATAACCACACGGATGGAGGAGATCGACAGCTTCAGAGTGGGAATCTGTCCATGCACAGCTTTAGAGACAGCCAAACTACTGCAACTCCGTGTTTATATCAAAATTAAACAGCACATTTATGACTGCATACAAAAGCTCCGTAGTGAATCAGTGGGTGGCTCTTAGAAGAGCCTTTGGGTTATGATCGGTATGGAGAGAGATTACTTGGCGCTGGTGTACTTGGTGACGGCCTTGGTGCCCTCGGACACGGCGTGCTTGGCCAGCTCTCCCGGCAGCAGCAGGCGGACGGCGGTCTGGATCTCCCGGGAGGTGATGGTGGAACGCTTGTTGTAATGAGCCAGGCGGGAAGCTTCCCCGGCGATGCGCTCAAAGATGTCATTGACGAAGGAGTTCATGATGCTCATGGCCTTGGAGGAGATGCCGGTGTCAGGGTGCACCTGCTTCAGCACCTTGTACACGTAGATGGCGTAGCTCTCCTTCCTGGTCTTCCTACGCTTCTTGCCGTCCTTCTTCTGGGTCTTGCTCACCGCTTTCTTAGAGCCCTTCTTGGGCGCCGGGGCGGACTTGGCTGGTTCAGGCATTGCTGCGGATTCTCAGTAACTCTGCGGCTTCTCAGTAACTCTGCAGAGTGCAGAGACACAATGAGGAGCAGCGCCGCCTCCCCTCCTTATATAGGCGGCCTATGCTAATCAGGCTGCAGCGCTTCTCTCTACACTATTGGGCAGCGTCGCTGGCTGATGATTTCCTTCCCTCTCACTGGCTGGAGACGCGCCGTGTGCAAAACACTTTACTGAGAACCCGAAGATAATCCCATTGGCGGCGTCAGCGTAGAGGAACGCCCAGAGTTTGCTGATTGGTGCATTGCTGAGCTTACATTCCATTCGCTGAATCGGACAGGAACCAATAGAGTGGCACCGAAGAACTGGCTGCAGAGTATATATAGAGGGAGGCGGGGCGCATTCAGCTATTCCAGTGTTGGAGAGAAACATCCATAGAGCTAATATTATGTCTGGAAGAGGCAAGCAAGGCGGGAAGGCTCGTGCCAAGGCCAAGACTCGCTCCTCCCGGGCCGGCCTGCAGTTCCCAGTCGGCCGTGTTCACCGTCTGCTGAGGAAGGGCAACTATGCGGAGCGGGTGGGGGCCGGAGCTCCGGTCTATCTGGCCGCAGTGCTGGAGTATCTGACCGCTGAGATCCTGGAGCTGGCTGGTAACGCCGCCCGGGACAACAAGAAGACCCGAATCATCCCCCGCCACCTGCAGCTGGCCGTGCGCAACGACGAGGAGCTCAACAAGCTGCTGGGTGGGGTGACCATCGCCCAGGGGGGCGTCCTGCCCAACATCCAGGCCGTGCTGCTGCCCAAGAAGACCGAGAGCCACAAGGCCGCCAAGAGCAAGTAATTCCCTGCAGCGAAAGATATTCCACAGAACCCAAAGGCTCTTTTCAGAGCCACCCACACTGTCTGCTAAAGCTCATAATACTATTATATAAGCCAATTCTTCGTATTCACGAAAGTAATGCCCAAACCAGTGGCTGTAAATCTCGCACTACACGCTCTATTGCGGAGCAATGGTTACATACCACAAAAATCGTTACATTTCAATTGTCGGAAGTCATTCACTGTCAGCCAAATAGAAGTTAAGAGGGATCCCACTGATTGTAGCACAATAGGATTGTACAGTAGCTTCCTTTAGCAGTCTGCGGGTTATTCACACGCAGGGTGTGAATAACCCGCAGACTGCTAAAGAAAGCTGCTTCTGTATATCTATAGGGGGTAATGTATGGAGGCGACAAAGCACTTGTATAGCAAACACAATAGTATTCCTAGTAGTATAATTCATCTGTGTGGGAATGATTTCTGTTTAGGATGCGTCTCCTGACGGCTTATTTTACTAGAAATCCAATTATATATACTTGGATGTGAACTCTTGCACAGGAAAGCTCTCATTTAAGCGCCAACATATTACGCAGCGCTGGACATTGGTTTAGGTTACAGACAATATTTAGGGGTGACATACAGCAATATGACAATACAAGAAAAAACAGATCACGCAGCTCAATATGAGTACAAGCTAATGCTTCGTCAGTCACTGGATGGGAGCATGGAGATTACTCAAATGCACAGTAATGGAGGTGCATGATCAGGTAGGACACAAAAGGAGGAGGACCCTGCCCAAAGAGCATAGAGAAATGCACCTAGTATGTATTTAGAAAGTTTAGCCTGTCTGTGTCTAATACCCCAATTGTAATTTGATCTCTCCCCTGTTACCTGACTGTCACGGCAGATAAGTTCATTTGAAAGCACAAGGTATTATGTCTGCTTCTATGACAGCAGAAAGAATCCGTGAAAATTGATTGTAGGATTTGTATCAGCTGCCTGTAACAAATACATTATACTGTTCCGTATATTAGAGGAAGTTCAATTAGTGCAGAGTAATGTTCTGACTGAGACTCTCTGACAGTTATTGGCTGTCTGATGAAAGAAACCCCCGGCCCTTACACTGTGATTGCAGAAGGCAGAGGAGTTGCCATGATATGCCGATATACATTATCCTGCGATTACCATTTTCTCCAGCAAGAATGTGTAGAGGAAATGGAAACCTGTTTTGTGGTCTTTGACGTAATATAGACTGACTATAGTGGTAATAAGCGCCTCCTGTGTTATATGCGGGAAGGAGAATACGTTCTGATTGACATTAGTATGAAAGGACAATGTTCTACCTCTTTTGTTCCCCCATCGCATAGCTCTCATATCATCGCAAGATAAGCACGGCGATGCCCGTGGCGAGGAGCAGATGTGAGGGAATACTCAGTACAATGCTATTGTCAAGCAGTGTGATGAACGAGAGGAAATCTGTGAACTAATAATTTCGAATATCCCGCGGGTATAACGGCCTTTCCCGCCATTTTTGCAATGCCCACAAAGCAAAATCTCCCAGAATTAATCGGTCACGATTTGCACCACTCACGTCTATAAATTATACATGAATATCCCACGAGAATCCTTTACCGCCGGCGGTGCTTCCAAAATACAAATAAGTACTTTCCTGTGTTTCATTTATGAATGTCACCGATCTTTCGGTAGCCGTCATCAACGTGTTCCTGCACTGCAATCATAGGATCTACGTGTGACGTCACCACTCCCCAGTTACACAGCAGTATACAGATGCAGCTGGTGAGCTCATCTGCAAGATGAACTGGTATGAATAAGCAGCAGTTTACCGGGCTGCTCAGTGTAATAACTCACGCCTGCTCGGGCCTCCGATATTACCATTGGACGCCCGATAGGTGCTAATAACCGCTATGGAAGTGCGCTACAGCAACGCTGCCTGCTCGCTACACTGCGGGGATATGACAGCACTTTTATAGAGAGAGTGGGTGGCCCTGAGAAGGGCCTTTTTGTTTTAGTTGTTAGATCGGGGAAGTGATCAGTTTAGCCTCCGAAGCCGTAGAGGGTGCTCCCCCCCCAGTATAGGTTAGATTAGGTAGGTGCCCCCCAGTACAGGTTAGATTAGGTAGGTGCCCCCCAGTATAGGATAGACAGGTAGCTGCCCCCCAGCATAGGTTAGATAGGTAGCTGCCCCCCAGTATAGGTTAGACAGGTAGCTGCCCCCCAGCGTAGGTTAGATAGGTAGCTGCCCCCCAGCATAGGATAGACTAGTGTATGGCCACCTTTACTCTCACAATTAATCGGTGACGATTTGTGAGTCACAGTTCTGTCATAAGTAATGCAGGAGGTTTGTGATTATATTGTCACAGTTACTTACTGGGGGGGGGGGGGGGGGGGGGGTCCTGGAGGGACAAATAGATCAGAATTTAGTGCTGCTAGTGCTGCTAGATGTCATCCTTTAGATTTAGATTGTAAGCTGGCAAGGAGAGGGCTCTCTCCCCCCCTTTTGTATCTTGGTTGGAAATTATTGTAAAAATTGTATTAATCATGTTACTTTTATCACTGTCATTACCAATTCTGTATTTTGTATTCTGTATTTTGTATCATTTTTATATTTTGTTACTAATTATTTATCTTTCTTGTATATTGGTGTAAATCTGTATTATTATGTACCCCATGTTCCTGTCTTACTTTGTCCGGCGCCACAGAATATGTTGGCTTTATAAATCAATAATAGTATTAGTACCTGTATGTCCATTGTGAGATGAATAGAGCAGTAATTATATTAAATGTATACTTATATTGGTGTCCGAGGTGACAGGACGAATTACCGCACATATAAAACCTGATCTGTATGTAGCGCAGCTGCAAAACGGAAGACATGTTAAAAGTGGAGAAACCAGAATAACCAGCACTCATAAGACACTAGACGTATACAAGATATTTTAGAATATATTCCAGATCTGCCTGTGTCTCCGCCCTCTTCAGCGCAGTCTCCTCTCAGGTCCGCTCAGACTGTATAAGAGAAGAGGAGGCGGCAGCACTGGGTAGGTCATCTCTACAGCGGAGAAGAAGCATCATCATTTCTATCATGTCTGGCCGAGGAAAGGGCGGGAAGGGACTCGGGAAAGGAGGCGCCAAGCGGCACAGGAAGGTGCTCCGGGATAACATCCAGGGCATCACTAAGCCCGCCATCCGCCGCCTGGCCCGCAGAGGGGGTGTCAAGCGCATCTCCGGCCTCATCTATGAGGAGACCCGCGGAGTGCTGAAGGTTTTCCTGGAGAACGTCATCCGGGACGCCGTCACCTACACCGAGCACGCCAAGAGGAAGACGGTCACCGCCATGGATGTGGTGTACGCCCTCAAGCGCCAGGGGCGCACCCTCTACGGCTTCGGGGGCTAAACTGATCACTTCCCCGATCTAACAACTAAAACAAAAAGGCCCTTCTCAGGGCCACCCACTCTCTCTATAAAAGTGCTGTCATATCCCCGCAGTGTAGCGAGCAGGCAGCGTTGCTGTAGCGCACTTCCATAGCGGTTATTAGCACCTATCGGGCGTCCAATGGTAATATCGGAGGCCCGAGCAGGCGTGAGTTATTACACTGAGCAGCCCGGTAAACTGCTGCTTATTCATACCAGTTCATCTTGCAGATGAGTTTACCAGCTGCATCTGTATACTGCTGTGTAACTGGGGAGTGGTGACGTCACACGTAGATCCTATGATTGCAGTGCAGGAACACGTTGATGACGGCTACCGAAAGATTATTATTATTATTATTTAGTATTTATATAGCGCCGACATATTACGCAGCGCTGTACAGTGTATATATATATCTTGTCACTAACTGTCCCTCAAAGGAGCTCACAATCTAATCCCTACCATTGCCATATGTCTATATTATGTAGTGTATTTATTGTAGTCTAGGGCCAATTTTTAGGGGGAGCCAATTAACTTATCCGTATGTTTTTGGGGTGTGGGAGGAAACCGGAGCGCCCGGAGGAAACCCACACAGACACGGAGAGAACATACAAACTCTTTGCAGATAGTGCCCTGGCTGGGATTCGAACCAGGGACCCAGCGCTGCAAGGCGAGAGAGCTAACCACTACGCCACCGTGTTGCCCAGATCGGTGACATTCATAAATGAAACACAGGAAAGTACTTATTTGTATTTTGGAAGCACCGCCGGCGGTAAAGGATTCTCGTGGGATATTCATGTATAATTTATAGACGTGAGTGGTGCAAATCGTGACCGATTAATTCTGGGAGATTTTGCTTTGTGGGCATTGCAAAAATGGCGGGAAAGACCGTTATACCCGCGGGATATTCGAAATTATTAGTTCACAGATTTCCTCTCGTTCATCACACTGCTTGACAATAGCATTGTACTGAGTATTCCCTCACATCTGCTCCTCGCCACGGGCATCGCCGTGCTTATCTTGCGATGATATGAGAGCTATGCGATGGGGGAACAAAAGAGGTAGAACATTGTCCTTTCATACTAATGTCAATCAGAACGTATTCTCCTTCCCGCATATAATAGACACAGGAGGCGCTTATTACCACTATAGTCAGTCTATATTACGTCAAAGACCACAAAACAGGTTTCCATTTCCTCTACACATTCTTGCTGGAGAAAATGGTAATCGCAGGATAATGTATATCGGCATATCATGGCAACTCCTCTGCCTTCTGCAATCACAGTGTAGGCGGGTTTCTTTCATCAGACAGCCAATAACTGTCAGAGTCTCAGAACATTACTCTGCACTGATTGAACTTCCTCTAAGAGATACGCAACAGCAAAATGTATTTGTTACAGGCAGCTGATACAAATCCTACAATCAATTTTCACGGATTCTTTCTGCTGTCATAGAAGCAGACATAATACCTTGAGCTTTCAAATGAACTTATCTGCCGTGACAGTCAGGTAACAGGGGAGAGATCAAATTACAATTGGGGTATTAGACACAGACAGGCTAAACTTTCTAAATACATACTAGGTGGATTTCTCTATGCTCTTTGGGCAGGGTCCTCCTCCTTTTGTGTCCTACCTGATCATGCACCTCCATTACTGTGCATTTGAGTAATCTCCATGCTCCCATCCAGTGACTGACGAAGCATTAGCTTGTACTCATATTGAGCTGCGTGATCTGTTTTTTCTTGTATTGTCATATTGCTGTATTGTCACCCCTAAATATTGTCTGTAACCTAAACCAATGTCCAGCGCTGCGTAATATGTTGGCGCTTAAATGAGAGCTTTCCTGTGCAAGAGTTCACATCCAAGTATATATAATTGGATTTCTAGTAAAATAAGCCGTCAGGAGACGCATCCTAAACAGAAATCATTCCCACACAGATGAATTATACTACTAGGAATACTATTGTGTTTGCTATACAAGTGCTTTGTCGCCTCCATACATTACCCCCTATAGATATACAGAAGCAGCTTTCTTTAGCAGTCTGCGGGTTATTCACACGCAGGAAGGAAGCTACTGTACAATCCTATTGTGCTACAATCAGTGGGATCCCTCTTAACTTCTATTTGGCTGACAGTGAATGACCTCCGACTTTGAAATGTAACGATTTTTTGTGGTATGTAACCATTGCTCCGCAATAGAGCGTGTAGTGCGAGATTTACAGCCACTGGTTTGGGCATTACTTTCGTGAATACGAAGAATTGGCTTATATAATAGTATTATGAGCTTTAGCAGACAGTGTGGGTGGCTCTGAAAAGAGCCTTTGGGTTCTGTGGAATATCTTTCGCTGCAGGGAGTTACTTGCTCTTGGCGGCCTTGTGGCTCTCGGTCTTCTTGGGCAGCAGCACGGCCTGGATGTTGGGCAGGACGCCCCCCTGGGCGATGGTCACCCCACCCAGCAGCTTGTTGAGCTCCTCGTCGTTGCGCACGGCCAGCTGCAGGTGGCGGGGGATGATTCGGGTCTTGTTGTTGTCCCGGGCGGCGTTGCCAGCCAGCTCCAGGATCTCAGCGGCCAGATACTCCAGCTAGTGTTGTTCGGATCTTTGATCCGAATCTATTTTGTGAGTCGAATCATCCGAATCATCAAAATGAGTGATTCGGATTGCAAAGGGGGCAGGGCCAGGAGCGACACGCCCCCTCGCAACGGAGTCCTGGAAGCAGAGCAGAGATGGATGCTCTGTTGAAGGGGAGGCAGCCTTGCACAGCCACAGGTAGATGAGAGAGAGGGGACATCGGTGCCACTGCCAGATCGGAGCAGTGCTTTTCAGCGCTGCTATATTTGGGCGCAGCCGGCGCCTCCATAGACTTCAATAGGAATCATTCCTATTGAAGCGCTCAGTGAGTAACATCGGCTCCGTCAGAAGACAGAGCCGAAGTTGCTTAAAAACATAATAATTCGGCCTCCAGCAATCGCTGGAAGCCGAATTATTTCATTCCCCCACTATCCATGTCGGCCTGGAGGGGGAATAGTAATTAAATCGGCCCGGACTTGTGCAGAAGCAGGATCAGCTATATACCGCTGTATCCTGCGCCCAAGTCTACCGGCGCCGATTTCAAATGTACGCCTGCCAGATATGTGTAGAGCACACATACTGGCTGAAATGTGCTGCTCCTTATAGGCTGTCTGTTCCGTAGTTATGCACAGTGAACACATTGGAAACTTTTGGCACAGCTCAGTAAAGTTACAGGCAGCATGCTGGGCTAGGACAGGGCAGGCACTGTGATTGCTGTGCAATATGATCCACCTGCACTGCTCTAATCAGCTGCACTTTACTTCTGGGAATGCTTTGGGGAATGGGAGTTGGGAGTATACAGATGAACATATAGGTGAAATATATGTAAAGCATAATGATTGCAGCATGTGGGTATTGTGTGCAAACATTTCTGCTCTCTGCTCGTCCCTCCTCCCTTCTCTGTCCACTCCCTGCCCTCTGTCCATCTTCTCCCCTTCTCTGTGTGTCCACCCCCCTCCCCTTCTCCTGTCCTGCTAGTCATTTCACCCCCGAATGCTTCCCTGGTAAAATGATCCAAAATTCGGATCATAGATCCGGATCTTTTCAATGATCCAATTCGAATTATCCGGATGATTGAAAAGATCCGAACTTCGCATCTCTAACTCCAGCACTGCGGCCAGATAGACCGGAGCTCCGGCCCCCACCCGCTCTGCATAGTTGCCCTTCCTCAGCAGACGGTGAACACGGCCGACTGGGAACTGCAGCCCGGCCCGGGAGGAGCGAGTCTTGGCCTTGGCACGAGCCTTGCCGCCTTGTTTGCCTCTTCCAGACATAATATCAGCTCTATGGATGTGCCTCTCTAGCACTGGAATAGCGGAGTGCGCCCCGCCTTCCTCTATATATACTCTGCAGCCAGTTCTGCACTGCCGCCCTATTGGCTCTTCTCCGATTCAGCCAATGGAATGCAGGTCCAGCAATTCACCAATCAGCAAACTCTGGGCGTCCCTCTGCGCTGGAGCCTCCAATGGGATTATTTTCAGGTTCTCAGTAATGTGTTTTGCACACGGCGCGTCTCCAGCCAGTGACAGGGAAGGAAATCATCAGCCAGTGACGCTGCCCAATAGTGTAGAGAGAAGCGCTGCAGCCTGATTAGCATAGGCCGCCTATATAAGGAGGGGAGGCGGCGCTGCTCCTCATTGTGTCTCCGCACTCTGCAGAGTTAGGCCCGTTCACACTTGCGTTTTGCCATGCAAACGGACCGGATCCTGATCGGATCAGGACCTGATCCGGATCGGAACCGTATGGTTCGGATCCGGATCTGGTCCGTTTGCATCAGGCATGCATCCAGGGCCGGGCCGAGGCATAGGCTGGAGAGGCTCCAGCCTCAGGGCGCAGTGTAGGAGGGGGCGCACAATTCATTCAAAGTTCAATTAAACTGCCACGCTCTCCACTCCTGTAATCATAAAAGAAAAACTCCACATAGGGTAATATTGTTCAGTTCTGTTAATCACACTATTCCGCCACCTGCAGATCATTCGTGCTTTGTGCTCCCAGGTGCTGAACCACATCTATCTCCCTCACCCCCTGTTAGTATATGCTCACCAGATTCTCTCCACCTCAATTGTCAGGTGGGTCTTGCGCATATCTGAAAAACTTGCTCCAGACTCCCTCTAGCTGTTAGATGGATTTTTTACAGATCTCATATAGCCTTGTTCCTACAGAGGAAAGATCTCTACATAGGGTAATATAGTTCAAACAGCAGTTCAACTAAATCACCAACAACCGTGTCTCTGTATTTACACCTGTGACAAGTGCCAATCCACCACACTGCATGCCACACTGCTCACCAGATGTATCCCACCTCTTTGTTAGGTGGAGACAGCGCTTTCTGTTATTCCCAATAACAACACGATCCTCAGTGGTATGCAAGAAAAAGCCTCTTATCAGGACTTTAGTTTAATTTCTCCGTTAAAATCACTCATAAAACATAAAAAGAGAAAAAAAACGCATATAGCGTAACACTGTTGGCAGTGCCTCTGTGCGCAATACAAAATCTCACTTACGCATTCAGAAGTACTTCTGCACGTATCAATCACAATTGGCTGCCAGTGCCCATCCGCCTTGCTTCCGGGTGTGTGTCAGCCTCACTCGTGTTCTCCCGTTACCGCCGCCTCCTCCTTCAGTGGCAGGATTCACTCGTGTGCGCCTCTTACTCGACCGGCCGGTTCCTGCGCTATCCTCACGACGTCAGACGCTTAGCTCCGCCCTACGCGCGTTTCGTCCTCACGCCAGACTCATCAGGGGCTCCGCCTCCTGACGTCTGACGTCTCTATACATAGTGCCTGCCGCCTACTGATTGGAGGGCACTGCTCACTATTTGCGGATGGGCACTGTTTACAAAATCACATAAAACATTCTAAAACATATTAAGGCCTCTTGCACACTGCAAGTGATTCCGATTCAGTTTCCGCTTTTTAATCAGTTTTTACATCCGATTCAGATTCCGATTTGCAGTGTGCAGGGAGCAAACTGCAAATCGGAATCTGAATCGGATGTAAAAACTGATTAAAAAGCGGAATCTGAATCTGAATCGCTTGCAGTGTGCAAGAGGCCTAAAACCTATCTACTATTGGCCACAAATGCCACCTTTACTCCATATAATCCTTTCAACACAATGTGCATGATATCTATTCCTAATGCACTCCTGGATACCCCTCTTGTGGTTGATACTGGTATATTTCCTCTTTGCTGATATTGTGTCATTATATATCCTGTATGACTATTTGGTGCTCCCTCTTGTGGTGATTCTTAAAATTACACTTTTATTTGTGACTACTTACTTTCCTATTAATAATTTGATTAATAATAGTGCTCTCCTTGTATTTAGGAATCTGTCTCTCCTTATATTCAACGTGTTCCACCTCTAATTGAAAACTAAAGTGCTTTGTAGTGCATAAGTGCTCAGATGAATGTTAGAAAGTGCTAAGTGCTTAACTTGTTACTGAATTATATAAAGTTCTCTAAAGTGCTGTGTTATACTGTCCCTCTGTCATTCCATATACCATGAGCTCATTTACTCCTCAAAAGTAGTGTTGGGCGAACACCTGGATGTTCGGGTTCGGGAAAGTTCGCCGAACATGGCCGCAATGTTCGGCATGTTCGGGCCGAACCCCGAACTCCCCGAACATCCCGCTTTTGGGGGCCCTATGGGGTCGCAGGCATAAGGGGGGAGCATGCCCCGATCGCGGGGGGGGGTCGGAAATTCCCCCCACCCCCTCCGCTAGCGCTCCCCCCTCTGCCCGCTTCCCCATTCAAAAGTTAGGAAGTGAAACTGTACCTGTGCGGCCGGTAGTGGGTGACTGGCAGTGGGCGGCACTATGGAGAGACTGAGGAGGAGTAGGAGTCCGGAGAGTGACGCGTTGAGGGAGGCCGGGCAGCGGGCGGATCAGCAGTAGTACCGTACTACTGCTGATCCGCCCACTGCCCGGCCTCCCTCAACGCGTCACTCTCCGGACTCCTCCTCCTCCTCAGTCTCTCCATAGTGCCGCCCACTGCCAGTCACCCACTACCGGCCGCACAGGTACAGTTTCACTTCCTAACTTTTAAATGGGGAAGCGGGCAGAGGGGGGAGCGCTAGCGGAGGGGGTGGGGGGAATTTCCGACCCCCCCCGCGATCGGGGCATGCTCCCCCCTTATGCCTGCGACCCCATAGGGGGCCAGTATTCGGGCGAACAGGGCCCTGTTCGTGCCGAACAGGGGCCCTGTTCGGCCAGGCAATGAGCCGTTCGGGCGAACCCGAACAGTTTGGCCGAACACCACCAGGTGTTCGGCCGAACGCGAACATCACCCGAACAGGGTGATGTTCTGCAGAACCCGAACAGTGGCGAACACTGTTCGCCCAACACTACTCAAAAGTGCTGTGTATTATACTACCCCTCTTTCTCTCCCCATCCCATAAATCCCTTACTCCAATTGTGCTTTTTGCCACCTTATTAGTTTGCTGTATCAATCATTCGCAATATGACAATTCAGGTCAAACTCTATGTTTAACCCTTTTGGGCTCATTGTGTTAAGGTTAAAAATCCATCTGCCCTCAGCTTTGGATATTTCTTTAGTAAGGTTTGACCCTCTCCATTTTTTCATATACTTCTCCAGGGCCATGAATTTCAAACCTTTTGGATTTTTATTGTGATGTGTTCTAAAATGATTAGACACACTGTGGCTTTCCAGACCTTTTTTAATATTATTAACATGCTCCCTAATTCGTTTAAAAAGCTCTCTTGTTGTTCGTCCTATATATTCTAGTCCACAGGGGCACCACAGTATATATACTACCCCTTTTGTTTTACAGGTAATACATTGCTGAATTTTATGGATTCTTCCTGTGTTTCTCGATGTAATCTGTTGTCCCCGTACTCCAATGGCTTCTCTGCAGCCTAGACAGCTCTTACATGGGAAAAATCCCTTCTGTCCAAGCATATCAGTTGCTGTTGTCCTAGGTGGTTCTATGCAGCTCGAAACTAATGTGGATTTCAGTGTTGGGGCCCTTCTATAAATAAATTGCGGTTTCTGAGGCAAAACCTTTTTTAATATTCCATCAGCCTGAACAATGTTCCAATTTTTTCTGATTATTCTCTCCAGATCCCTGTGTTGTTGATTAAAATCCAGGATAACTGAGTACTCCCTGGTGTTAGTATTTTGTCTAACTCCCTTCTGTACTAACTGTTGTCTAGGGAGTTTTCCCACCCTTATTCTTTCTGCTCTCAGTATTTGTTCACTATATCCTTTTTCCAAGAACCTGTTCAGGATGACTTCACTTTGCTGTAGATAGTCTTCTATGTGGGTACAATTTCGTCTAAGCCTTATGAACTGTCCCCTTGGAATGTTCTTGAGCCAGTTCTCATGGTGGCAACTGCCCATGGGTATATACCCATTCCTGTCCGTACTCTTGAAATAAGTCTTAGTTGTAAGTACATCTTGCTCTTTCCTAATCTGTAGATCTAAAAAATCCACTTTCTCTTTATCGATGTTCACTGTTATCTTAATTTCTGGCCACACTTCATTTAGACTCTCACAAAATCGTCTCAATGCTTGCTCTGACCCTCTCCAGATGAAAAATAGGTCATCAATAAATCTTGCCCAAAAAATCACCTGGTCATACTGCTCCAGTCCCTGTATTCTCTTCTCCCACTCCCCCATATATAAGTTAGCTACACTTGGTGCGAATTTCGCTCCCATTGCGCATCCTGTCTGTTGCACATAATATGACCCTCCATACCAAAAATAGTTGTGGTATAAGGAATATTCCAAAAGCTTTATGATGAATTCAATTTGGGCCTCTTTCAGGGAACCATGTTCTTCCATAACCTCTCTAATAATCCCTAGACTCTTGTCATGAGGGATAACCGTGTATAGAGAGGCTACATCGCCTGTGACCAAAAAATCCCCCTCCTGCACATCCAATTGTTCCAGGCGCTCTAGTACATGTTTAGTGTCTTTGAGTAGGTTTGGCACTTCAGCTACTCTTGGTTGTAAAAAAATATCTATATATTCCCCTAATCTCTGTGTTAGGGACCCTATGCCACTAACTATCGGTCGTCCCGGTGGCTGTTCAAGATTTTTGTGTATCTTGGGGTTGTAGTAAATAACAGGGATCCTTGGTGTATTGGGTAGGAGGTATTTAAACTCATCTGTGGTGATAATATTCCTCTTCTCCCCTTCTAATAGTATTTGCTTCAGTTCTTCCTTGTATTTAATAGTTGGATTCCCCCTCAGTTTCTTATAAGTTGAGGTGTCTTGCACAATTCTTGTCATTTCTGCACTGTATTGCTCTTTGCTTAACACTACTAGACCCCCCCCCCCTTGTCCGCTGGCTTTAATACAATGTCATTATTCTCAGCTAGTTGTTTGATTTGTGTTTTAATCTGCCTATAGCCCTGTATCTTCTTTACTTGTAACTTCTCCATATCACTGAGAATCGCCCTTTTGAAAATTTCTATCGAGTTTTCCTTACTGTGATCCTGCGGATTAAAAAGTGATCGATTCCTCAGATGTGTATGTACATGTTGGGTTGGAGGATTTACTCTACTATTGGGTCCCTCTTTTCCTAAGAAGTATTTTTTGATATTGAGTTTCCTCGTATACTTCTGAATGTCCAGATACGCCCCAAATTTAGAGAACTTTATATAATTCAGTAACAAGTTAAGCACTTAGCACTTTCTAACATTCATCTGAGCACTTATGCACTACAAAGCACTTTAGTTTTCAATTAGAGGTGGAACACGTTGAATATAAGGAGAGACAGATTCCTAAATACAAGGAGAGCACTATTATTAATCAAATTATTAATAGGAAAGTAAGTAGTCACAAATAAAAGTGTAATTTTAAGAATCACCACAAGAGGGAGCACCAAATAGTCATACGGGATATATAATGACACAATATCAGCAAAGAGGAAATATACCAGTATCAACCACAAGAGGGGTATCCAGGAGTGCATTAGGAATAGATATCATGCACATTGTGTTGAAAGGATTATATGGAGTAAAGGTGGCATTTGTGGCCAATAGTAGATAGGTTTTAATATGTTTTACAATGTTTTATGTGATTTTGTAAACAGTGCCCATCCGCAAATAGTGAGCAGTGCCCTCCAATCAGTAGGCGGCAGGCACTATGTATAGAGACGTCAGACGTCAGGAGGCGGAGCCCCTGATGAGTCTGGCGTGAGGACGAAACGCGCGTAGGGCGGAGCTAAGCGTCTGACGTCGTGAGGATAGCGCAGGAACCGGCCGGTCGAGTAAGAGGCGCACACGAGTGAATCCTGCCACTGAAGGAGGAGGCGGCGGTAACGGGAGAACACGAGTGAGGCTGACACACACCCGGAAGCAAGGCGGATGGGCACTGGCAGCCAATTGTGATTGATACGTGCAGAAGTACTTCTGAATGCGTGAGATTTTGTATTGCGCACAGAGGCACTGCCAACAGTGTTACGCTATATGCGTTTTTTTTTTTCTCTTTTTATGTTTTATGAGTGATTTTAACGGAGAAATTAAACTAAAGTCCTGATAAGAGGCTTTTTCTTGCATACCACTGAGGATCGTGTTGTTATTGGGAATAACAGAAAGCGCTGTCTCCACCTAACAAAGAGGTGGGATACATCTGGTGAGCAGTGTGGCATGCAGTGTGGTGGATTGGCACTTGTCACAGGTGTAAATACAGAGACACGGTTGTTGGTGATTTAGTTGAACTGCTGTTTGAACTATATTACCCTATGTAGAGATCTTTCCTCTGTAGGAACAAGGCTATATGAGATCTGTAAAAAATCCATCTAACAGCTAGAGGGAGTCTGGAGCAAGTTTTTCAGATATGCGCAAGACCCACCTGACAATTGAGGTGGAGAGAATCTGGTGAGCATATACTAACAGGGGGTGAGGGAGATAGATGTGGTTCAGCACCTGGGAGCACAAAGCACGAATGATCTGCAGGTGGCGGAATAGTGTGATTAACAGAACTGAACAATATTACCCTATGTGGAGTTTTTCTTTTATGATTACAGGAGTGGAGAGCGCGGCAGTTTAATTGAACTTTGTTATCCGAGAATTGGACTTTCTGCAGCGAACCCATTTGACTGTTGACTGTATCAAGTGGTAATTAGCGTGTGAACTTTGGCGCAGTGTTTTCTGAATAGAGCACAATTCATTCAGCTGTCATTCCTAATTGTGTTTGAAGCAGAAAGAAATAAGAAAAGGAGATACATGGAAGTGACTACAAGCCAGATAACTAGAGATTAAGGTGTTGGGGGCCCTGGGGTGAATCTAGTCTAATAGCAATCAGTGTGTGACAGCTGGGGTGGAGGGATGGAGGGGCGCACTTTGGTGTCTCAGCCTTGGGTGCTGGAGGACCTTGTCCCGGCTCTGCATGCATCAGGCTGCCATCCGGATCCGTGGGCAAAAAATAGCGAAATTGAAATAAAAAAATGTTGGGGTCAGCAGAAGGTGCACCTGTAGAATCAGGTTCCTCCGCTGTAGGCCTCACCCCCACCTCCGACATTTTGCCAAACAGCTTCAGCACGTCTGTCACTGCTGCTCCACTCCAGACATGCTTGGCCCATGTGTCCCCATCTGAAATGGCCGCTTGGATACGCATAGGAAGTGGGGTAGAACGTCAGGTGTTTGTAGGCAGTGTGTTCTGTGCCTTCCGTATCCCACTGGTTTCTGTGTTCCGGATGGTGCTGTCAAGCTCAGGTCCTGCTCCGGTCCGGGTGCGTGGGCCGGGGATCCGGACCCAAAAAATAGCGCATGTTGGAAAAGTGTCCGGAGTCCGGTCCGGCTCCGTACTGTACGGAACAGACACGTGTGAACGTCCGCATAGACTTTGCATTGCTATGCGGAACGTACGTTCCGTTTGTACAGTATACGGTCCGGATCCGGCCCGGGGAATCCGGACAGGGAACTCTAATGTGAACCGGGCCTAGCTGAGAATCCGCAGCAATGCCTGAACCAGCCAAGTCCGCCCTGGCGCCCAAGAAGGGCTCTAAGAATATCTGACAATACATGCTATCTTATTAAATTCCCAGGTAGTTTGTGCACGAAAGGCATCATGCTTCTGTTTGTTGTGAGCCACATCATTCTTACATATGTCTGGTCCCTTCAATATTTTGTGCCAGTTGGTTCTACTAAACCGGACAGATTACAGAATTGTCGTGAGCTCAATACGTCCTATTTGTATAAAGGTCACTTTTACTTCCCTGTGGAGAAGATGCATGAAATGTTTTATCAAACAGAAGGCATTTGTGATCATTCAGCTGCCCATGAGCAAGTTTGGTTTTCCCACCTGAATATGCAACTTGTCATCTTTAAGCCCCTGAAAGCAACGATCCGCCGCTGGCGTGTAGCAAGCCTGTAGTTGAGAAATTTACAGAGCCACATCAATTTTTTAACACACAGCATGTTTCAGTTTGATTGGTCATCAGTGCATGTATTGGGATCCATCTAAAAAGGGCGCCTGCGAATAATGCCGCACGGTTTTGCCGCTAATCCGTTTGCTGCTTATAGCTATTTAACGTTAAAGTCTTATTGTTATTTAGCGTTAAAGCCTTATTGTTATTTAGCGTTAACACACAGAACCCTCTCTGTACCTATCCCTAACCCCTAAACCCCCCCTGGTGGTGCCTAACCCTAACCACCCCCCTGGTGGTGCCTAACCCAAACACCCCCCTGGTGGTGCCTAACCCTAACCACCCCCCTGATGGTGCCTAGCCCTAAGACCCCCCCAGTGGTGCCTAACCCTAACCACCCCCCTGGTGGTGCCTAACCCTAACCACCCAGCTGGTGGTGCCTAACCCTTAGGCCCGGTTCACATTTGCGGTTCTCTGCCAAACGGACCGGATGACCTGACCGGATCCGGTCAGGTTGCATCAGGTGTTCATCAGGATGCGATCCGGATCCGTTTGGCAAAAGATAGTAGAAACCGAATAAAAATTTTGGGGTCTGGGAGGTCAGCAGAAGGTGGACCTGTGGAATCAGGCCCTCCGCTGTTTAGCACTCACCTCCACCTCCGACATACTGCCAACATCTCCAGCACGTTTAAACTCACTGCTGCTCCACTCCAAAATGCTTGCCCATGTGTCCCCATCCAAAATCGCGCCTACAATACGCATAGGAAGTGGGGTAGAACATCCGGATTTTTAGCCAGTGTGTTGTGCGCTCTCCGGTTCTCATTGGTTTGTATTGGCCGGATGGTGCAGTCCGGCTCCGCTCCGGATACGCTTGCCGGAGGAGCCGGACTAAAAAACAGCGCATGTTGGGTCTTATGCCGGAGTCCGGATCCGGACGAAACGGACGCATGTGAACGGACGCATAGGCTTTCATTGCTATGCCGTGCGTCCGTTCCGTCCGTTCTGCATGCGGTCCGGCTCCGGCACGGCGATTCCGGACGGCGACCGCTAATGTGAACCGGGCCTAAGACCCCCCCTGGTGGTGCCTAATCCTAAACACCCCCCTGGTGGTGCCTAACCCTAAGACCCCCCCCCTGGTGGTGCCTAACCCTAAGACCCCCCGGGTGGTGCCTAACCCTAAGACCCCCCTGATGGTGCCTAAGACCCCCCCATTGGTGCCTAACCCTAACCTTGACAGTGTTACATTAAATTAATTAACCGTTTTGCAGTTAAATAACGTGCAGTTTGGCAAATGAACGGCACTATTGATAAATAACGTTAGTGTGTGCCGTTTTTCTTCTTTTTCCCTGTGCGCCATTATTATGCAGTACTAACGATAAATAGCGATAAGCGTATCTTTTCAATGCAGCGCCATTTTTATGCATAGGCGCTGTGCGCCATTATTCACTGATCTGATATATTGATAGGGCTCAGACCAGTACTAATGATACCCAGGCAGCTCAATTTGCGACCAAGAACCATCAGTAATGTATAAAGGGCTGTAAAGCCATTCTCTACAAAATATTTAACTATATAATAATAATAGGTGCTGAGACTCCTGCTTTTGTTGGGGGATTGTCAGATCAGGGAAGTTCTCAGGAGTTAGCTGATGAGGGGATTATGTAACAGATTTAGCGTGCAGTGTTTAAGTGGATGATGTTCTTCGGGGCACTACAGAACAACCTCAGTCTTTACGCTTTCCCCAATACACACAGCCCCCGCTTTCATGCAGTGTAGCTTTTAAAAGGATAAGGGAAAAATATTTTGTGTATCTAACAAGGGGTTGTGCGCCTGCCAATGGCTGCCAGCCTGCCACCAGTGCTACTCATCCTCCAAGCAAGCAACGGAGGTCTCTGCACTATACTAGAGGGATCTTTAATAATAGCTGCCTCAGCCTGCCATCGCTGTGCAGCACATGCTGACTGGCCCAAGCAGTCACAAATCATTAGATTCAGTCAGGGGCGTAGCAATAGGGGGTGCAGCGGTAGCGGCCGCATCGGGGCCCTTGGGCCAGAGGGGCCCCGAATGGCCCTCCCTCAACTACAGTATTAGCTCTATATTGGTCCTGTGCTCATAATAATCATTTATATATATATATATACTTTGAATAGTGGTAATCATTAACAAACTATTCCCCATCCCCTTCTTGCACCTCTGACATTGTAGTTGCCATTGGCAGCTTTTAGTGCGCAGTTTCAATTGCTATGTATAGAGTGCATGGGGGGCCCTATTGTAAAACTTGCATCGGGGCCCACAGCTCCTTAGCTACGCCACTGGATTCAGTGGATTTTTCCTGAAACCACAGCAAAGCTTACCCAACCAACCAGATGTCAACTGAAATGAGGAACCTTGTCACCGTGAGAGCTGATGCAGTTCCCCAAACTTTGGACGGGCACGTTAGCTGTAGGTTTAGCAGTCCTGTCTGGCTCTGTAGCATTGTTATCGCTTCCTAAAATAACTGTGGCGGCTGATGCTGGACAGGGATCCTCAGCCCGGCTGATCTGCAGTAACGAGTGCCGTGTAGCTCCCCAGCCGGCTGTAGCACACGGAATAGATACATGAAGAGCGGCAACATTGTATCTATTTCTATCATCTGTTACATTGTTTCCATCCTGACCCCGGTTTCCTCTCTCTGATGTGAGATGCGAGGTTTTCCCTGAGCCGATACACATAAATACATAATGGTGTTGTGGGTATAAAGGGCTGCAGAGACATTCCGCTATTCCTCCTCACTTTATTATTATTACTATTAGTAATCACCTTCTTCTTCTAGCACAGTTTTTATACGATTGCATACATAGGACAAGCAAATAAGAAGTTGAATAGCGGGCTGCTGGAACAAAGCACTAGTGTTGGCGGTACATTTGAATAGTAGTAACGACTGTCCCCCCCCCCCCCCCCCAATAGCCAGTCAGGATGAGGCACGTGATCGCAGCGCCCAATGAGAAGGCAGAGCGCAGTATAAAAGAGAGTAGCGGCGGCATCAGATCACACAGAGCTCGCAGAGTAACGCTGATTAGCAGGCATGGCCAGAACCAAGCAGACCGCCCGCAAGTCCACCGGAGGGAAAGCTCCCCGCAAGCAGCTGGCCACCAAAGCCGCCCGGAAGAGCGCCCCGGCCACCGGAGGAGTAAAGAAGCCTCACCGCTACCGGCCCGGTACAGTGGCTCTCCGAGAGATCCGCCGCTACCAGAAATCCACCGAGCTGCTGATCCGCAAGCTGCCCTTCCAGCGCCTGGTGCGGGAGATCGCCCAGGACTTCAAGACCGACCTGCGCTTCCAGAGCTCGGCCGTCATGGCTCTGCAGGAGGCCAGCGAGGCTTATCTGGTGGGGCTCTTCGAGGACACCAACCTGTGCGCCATCCACGCCAAGAGGGTCACCATCATGCCCAAAGACATCCAGCTGGCCCGCAGGATCCGCGGCGAGAGGGCATAATAATCACATCATGTTACTCTAATATCGCACCACAAAGGCTCTTTTCAGAGCCACCTATATTTTCTACACAGAGCTGTTTAGTACGAGTCCGGCTGATACGAGCGAACGTAATCATTTTTCACTGTATGTTATTTCGTTAGGGGCTGTACACAGTTCTGTTCTCCAAATAGAATTACAAACACTGGTCCACATGACAGCCCAGGGGCCCCAGGTCTCTCTCACTCACTGGGGCCCCCAAACCACCATGCGACACCTAGAGGGAAGTGCGGGCAAGCCCTGGACCTCTCCAAATAGAATTGGCTGATTTCACCTGTTCAATATAGCATCATTAATTACAATTTTAAAGTCTTGCATACATGGACCTGGTAAATATTTTGTTTTGCCTTGTGCATCTTTTAAAACAATGCTGTAGTTTTCTACACCAGGGGACGGGAAGATCGCACATCTGTAATGTATACAGTAACTGTAGGGGCAGGACCTTGTCCATTCCTCTAACTTTGCATAGTATAGAATGTCGGAGTAGCCGCACAACTTATTTCCTTTGCAAATATACTATTTTTGCAGCACTAACGATAAGTAAGTACAATCTATCCCATTCCCAGCAGCTAGGCTGCCTTTAGACAGATCTGTGTGACTTGCAGCAATCGGGCCAAAGCTACACGTTGCTTTCAGTGCATAACAATCTTAATCTTTGTAGATAAAAAGTGCTCTACCGCATAGTGTTTTAAGCAGCATTGTATATAACTGGCTTCACACAAGAGCTCAGTTGGCCGGTAGCTGCTCTGCCCGGGGCACTGGCCGTGAGGTGTAATCAGCTGCAACCAGTGCGGAATAACACGTGGATGCTACTGCTGGCTGCTGCAGCCCTGAGCGGACTAGGATCAATGATAGGACGGAGAAAAGAACCAGAAAACCTGACAAGTAGTGTAACCTTCCCAGGTACTCCGTTACACCATTAACCAGCTGAAAAAACACGAGAAGCATCGCAGCCCTTCAAGGAAAATGTGGGTGGCTCTGAAAAGAGCCTTTGGGTTAAGAGACAGACTGTCGCTTATTTCTTCTTAGGAGCGGCCTTCTTGGGCTTTGCTGCCTTCTTTGCCGGGCTTTTGGCGGCCTTAGGCTTAGCTGCCTTCTTAGCGGGGCTCTTGGCGGGTTTCTTGGGTTTAGCGGCAGCTTTGGGCTTCTTGGCAGCAGCTGCCGCCGGTTTCTTGGCCGCCTTCTTAGCGGGGCTCTTCTTGGCGGCGCTGGGGGCTTTCTTAGGCTTCTTCGGGGACTTGGCGGCTTTGGGCTTCCTGGCAGTAGCCGGCTTCTTAGGCTTGGCGGCAGCCGCTGGCTTCTTCTTGGCCTGTGCCGGCTTCTTGTGCTCTTTGCCGGCTGCCTCCTTCTTGCTGACCTTGAAGGATCCGGAGGCGCCGGTGCCTTTGACATGGACGAGGCTGCCCTTTGTCAGCAAGCCCTTGATGGCCAGCTTGAGGCGGCTGTTATTCTTCTCCACATCGTAGCCTCCGGCAGCCAGAGCCTTCTTCAGGGCGGCCAGGGAGACCCCGCTGCGCTCTTTGGAGGCGGACACGGCCTTGAGGATGAGCTCGGACACGGCGGGGCCGGAAGGCTTCTTGCTGGCTTTCTTGGCTCCTCCTCCGGCTGCCGCCTTCTTAGTCTGCTTCTTCTTGGCGGCGGGCTCCGCTGCGGGAGGGGCTGCTGCTGGGGCGGTCTCTGCCATCTTCCTAGTTATATTACAAAGTGTAACACTGCAAGTGGCCGCCAGTGAGCGCTTATATACTCTCTCCGGTTACGCTGCCATTGGCTGCTGACAGTAGCGCGTCCCGTCTACCTATTGGTGGGATCGGGACTCTCAGCCGCCCCGCCTCTCCACACAGCTGTCACTCCTCGGCTCTCTGCTTGTGTTTCCTCGCCGGGAGAAAAGTGGGTTTATTCCCCCCGGAAAGTAGCGGTGCGCCCCCTGTGTGCGGCCGCCCGGCTGGCAGGGGTCTCCCCTCCTCCATTTACAGTCACGGGGGGCTTCTGAGCGGCGACAGTGGCCGGGAAATCCAGCTCTAATGTGACCAACTCCGCTTCCTGCTCCCCCGATCTCCTCTGTCTCCATCATTATCAGGGGGTAACATGTGTAATATACGGGGTCTCCTGTCATTGCCCCCGCTATATGAAGGAGGGGATCCCCGCCACACATTACACGGGGCTGGGGGGCTACTGACCTCTGGAGGGGAATATAATGCTGATAAATGTCCCGGATGCTAACACAGGCTGAGCTCTCTGCTGCCTGCCATTGGGTTGAACCTCTCACACAGGAGCTGTCCAGGGGTTACAGCTCACAGTTTATATAATGATAATCACTCATAGTCAGGACTCAGGGAGATAGAGAGAATGGGGAAGACTATGGACAATGGGTTACATAGAGGGGATGAGTTAGTATGGTAGATTGGTAGGTAAGGGATTTGTAAAATGTGAAGTAAAGTCTACTATCATCAAATGTTTGTGTGGGAGACAACCAAGCTAAATAAAAAGTACATACAAGCTTGATTTATACAGACTATTACTTGGCATTGGGGGAAAAAAGGAGTCCATACTGGCATTATTGACAGAACACCTGCATGTGTGTATACACTGAAATAAAACATTGAGTAGAAGCAGACAACATGCATTTCTGTCTGTAAACTATTGTATGGTGATACAGTAACCAAATAATTTGGATTGGTTTTAGCTTGATAGCATATTACTATAGGGATCCCTGAATTATGGCTGTTGGATAGGGATAATGATCATCCCTATCCAACAGCCATAAAGCAGGGATCCCTATAGTAACCCACTATCAAGCTAAAACCCATCCAAATTATTTGGTTACTATATCATACAATAGTTTATAGACAGAAATGCGTGTTGTCTGCTTCTACTGTAGTATTTCGATGTATACACATACAGGTGTGTTGGATAAATCACAAATTCAGGGTTGTTGCATGGTTAGGTCTCTTTTCCACAGACTGTTGAGCTGTGTGCTCAGCGAGCAGTTACCAGGCAGCAGTGAGCAGTTGTGAGAGTTTTAGAGGCATTTCACTGCCTATAAACAGTCTGTGGAAAGGAGGCCTTAGAGTAGGGATGATCAATGAGATGCAAATTCTTCTGAAATTATGCAAATATTTATGCAAATATATGCAGTTTGAAAATGGACCAATCAATTTAGGCCCCTTTTCCACAAACTGTTGAGCTGTGTGTTCGGCAAGCAGTTACCAGGCAGCAGTGAGCAGCTGTGAGAGTTTGGGAGGCATTTCACTGCCTATCAACAGTTCGTGGAAAAGAGGCCTTAAACCCAGGTTTGGTCCATTTTCAAGCTGCATATATTTGCATACAAATTTGCATCAACTCAGAAGAATTTGCATATCTTTGATCATCCCTAGATGGCAGTAGTGGTGAACGACTATTGGGTTATGGTCAGTGCACTACTAGGACTAGGGATGATCAATGAGATGGGTTTAAATTGATTGGTTGGTTCATTTTCAAGCTGCATACATTTGCATAAAAAATCATAAATTAGCATCAACTCGGAATCATTTACATATCTGTGATCATCATTAACTAGGACCAGCAGACCTGTCTCTAAGGCCTCTTTTCCACGGACTGTTGACAGGAAGTGAAATGCCTCTCAAACTCTCACAACTGCTCACTGCTGCCCGGTAACTGCTTGCTGAGCACTAGGGATGATCAAAACCACCAAATTCCGTTCCGCCAGAAATCACGGATTCCGTCAGTGTTAAATTCCGCCGAATTTGTATTCCGCGGAATTCCGGATTCCGTCGGAAATTTGTAAAATATGTCTCTCTTCTCCTCCTCCTCCCAGAGAATTGTAGTTTTTCAAAAGCCAGCTTACATACCTTGGCCAGGAATTGAACCCAGGTCTCAGTGTGTAGTAGGTATCTGACTTACCCCCTACACCACCAACCACACTACATGCTAAAGCCAGCCTAGCATGTACCATTATGATCAATCCAATAGAAAACGTAGCATGCTTAAAGAGTAACTGTTAGGCTTAAAAACAAAAATCAATTCCCTATTTCTTTCTGTAATACAGATACAATGGATGCTAAAAAGGCAATGCCTAACTTAAAAACAAATCTTACTTTTTTTTAATCGTAGATAAATCCTCATGTCCCCAGCTCTAAAGGACGCAGCAAGAGGCCGCATAACAGAAGATGCAGTGCAGGCTGGGGTGGGAGGGAGTTCTCTTTTGCTTTTCTCCCCAGACACAGCTAGTTCAGCCTGATTGGCTGCAGCCTGTGTCACTCACGCCTGTCCCTCTCTCATTGGCCGCCTCGCGTCTGCACTGTCCGCCCCCTCCCCGCACTCTGTTGGCATTTCCGTCCTTTTATTCGGGGGGGCAGCGGGCATCTCCGCATCCACGGGGACCCCCGGCCCTGCCACCACTTACAAAGGGACTCCCCCTGCACTATCCCCCCACCCCGCAACATCCCCACCCGCCCGCAGCACCACAGAGCCCAGCGGGGAAGAATACACGCAGCGCACACGGATTTTCCTCTGGTGCTGGAGCTGCATATATTCTTCCCTGCCAAGCGCCGCCACGCGAGATGAAATGGACGCCGCAGGGCCGAGGGCAAACACAGGGGGAATCACCACTGATACAGCAGCAGGGCCGGGGGGGCCCCATGGATGCAGGGGCATCACTAATATAGCGCTGGCAATTGCTGTGGGTAGGAGGGAAGGGGGTAAGGGATGAAATGACCTCAGCATTGGCTTCGCTGGAGGGACTAAAGATGGCCCCTGCCAGGGAACAGAATTCTCTGCATTTCCATATATTTGTTTTATAAAATTCACTGAAATGAAATCGTGGACAGTGCAATACATCTGTCATGTAAGTAGAGCTAGAATTTATCTACTTATATGTGTGTGTTTTTATCCTGGCATAGTATGGCTGACTAGAGTTGGGCCGAACCTCCGATTTTAGGTTCGCGAACCGGGTTCGCGAACTTTCGCGGAAGGTTCGGTTCGCGTTAAAGTTCGCGAACCGCAATAGACTTCAATGGGGATGCGAACTTTGAAAAAAAAAAAAAATTATGCTGGCCACAAAAGTGATGGAAAAGATGTTTCAAGGGGTCTAACACCTGGAGGGGGGCATGGCGGAGTGGGATACACGCCAAAAGTCACCGGGAAAAATCTGGATTTGACGCAAAGCAGCGTTTTAAGGGCAGAAATCACATTGAATGCTAAATGACAGGCCTAAAGTGCTTTAAAACATCTTGCATGTGTATACATCAATCAGGGAGTGTAATTAAGGTACTGCTTCACACTGACACACCAAACTCCACTGAACAGAACAGGTATGCAGTGGCGGGTTCACTGAACAGAACAGGTATGCAGTGGCGGGTCCACTGAACAGGTATACAGTGGCGGGTCCACTGAACAGAACAGGTATGCAGTGGCGGGTTCAGTAAACAGGTATACAGTGGCGGGTCCACTGAACAGAACAGGTATGCAGTGGTGGGTTCACAGAACAGGTATGCAGTGGCAGGATCAATGAACAGGTATGCAGTGGCAGGATCACTGAACAGGTATGCAGTGGCAGGATCAATGAACAGGTATGCAGTGGCAGGATCAATGAACAGGTATGCAGTGGCAGGATCAATGAACAGGTATGCAGTGGCAGGATCAATGAACAGGTATGCAGTGGCAGGATCAATGAACAGGTATGCAGTGGCAGGATCAATGAACAGGTATGCAGTGGCAGGATCACTGAACAGGTATGCAGTGGCAGGATCAATGAACAGGTATGCAGTGGCAGGATCAATGAACAGGTATGCAGTGGCAGGATCAATGAACAGGTATGCAGTGGCAGGATCAATGAACAGGTATGCAGCCAGGGACAAGCTAAGGCTAACTAATCTTTCCCTATGAGAGACTGCAGTAGCTCGCCCTACTCTAACTAATGCAGGCACACGAGTGGCCACGGCCGCCGCTGCCTGCCTATATAAGGGGGGGTGGGGCTCCAGGGGCTAGTGTAGCCTAATTGGCTACACTGGGCCTGCTGACTGTGATGTAGAGGGTCAAAGTTGACCCTCAGTGCATTATGGGGCGAACCGCAATGGGGCGAACTTTTCCGCAATAAAGTTCGCGTGCGGTACCCGCACGCGAACCACATAGGTTCGCGCGAACCAGGTTCGCCGGCGAACCGTTCGGCCCAACTCTATGGCTGACAGCTCCTCTTTAAGGATTTGTACTTTTTCAAAAGCCAGCTTACATACCATGGCTGGGAATTGAACCCAGGTCTCAGTGTGTATTAGTGCCCTAATTTTTGTGTTATTTTTCTGTATTTTTGGATAGATATCCGTTTTGGACACTGCTACTTACTTATACATATTTTCTCTGCAGAGATCCCTAGGTAGGCGCACACAGGCTTATTACCTCTCATTAATACGCAGTGCTTGCGTTTCTATATTGATATATTAGGGGCTCAAGGCTCAGGTCTGGCTGCCTTGTTCTTAATTGTTTTTATCATGGTTGGCTTATAAATAAAGATTTTTTTGTACTTTATATACATCCTGTATTTGGTTGCTCATTCTTGCATAATAATCATTATTGTAATAAGGGGGATTTCTAGTTATTTTTTATGTAGTGTGTAGTAGGTATCTGACTTACCCCCTATACCACCAACCACACTACCAGGGATGAGCAGAAACTACGCCAGTGCGAATTTACGCATCATAGTTCGGATCTACGCATCGTAGTTGGAAGGTGAAGTTTTAAAACTACGCTTACGAATTTACGCGTAGCAAAGTACCGCTATCCGTAGCTTACTCCCACTATGCGTAGTTAACATGTGTATTGCGTACATGGCCGGATTTGTGGGCAGGCCACAAAAGCCCAGGCCTAGGGCGGCAGATTGGCTGGGGCGCCGTTACAGCTGGCAGATCAGCTGTGTCAATTATATGTCTATGTATGTGTGTCCTAGTAGTGCACCGCCCCTGCCCGCATGTCTGTTGGCATAAGAGATATACTTCCCCTGGCTTCCTGCTGTTCTAGCCGTTCCGTCCCGCTTGTCTGCCCGCCGGTCCGCACAATAGTTAGATTTCTGTCCTAGTAGTGCACCGCTCCTGCCCGCATGTCCGTCGGCATGAAATATATACCTCCCCTGGCTTCCTGCTGTTCCCTTAGTACCATGCCGCTTCGTTCCGCTTGTCTGCCCGCCGGTCCGCACAAAAGTTAGATCTCTCCATCCTCCACAAAGTTCCCTGCTTGCTGCGCTGCCAGTGTGGGCACACATAGCAGCAGATCATCAGCAGATGGTCACCGCTTTCCGCGGGATTGTATTTTCTGGAATTTTTAGGCGGAAATTGGTCATTCCGTTCCATTTGGTCGGAACAGAATTGCTTTTTCAATCTGGCGGAATTCCAAAAATGCCTGTGAAAATCTGTCGGTATCCGTTGATGGTTTTAAGCTGAAAATTCAGTTCAATGACATCAAGTCCTAGAGAGAGAGATAGAGATAGAGAGAGAGCTAATTTTTCTCTTGGATTGATCATAATGGTACATGCTAGCCTGACTTCAGCATGTAGTGTGGTTGGTGGTATAGGGGGTAAGTCAGATACCTACTACACACTGAGACCTGGGTTCAATTCCTAGCCCAGTCTGGGTTCAATTCCCGGCCAAGGTATGTAAGCTGGCTTTTGAAAAAGTACAAATCCTTAAGCACGCTACTTTTTCTATTGGATTGATCATAATGGTACATGCTAGGCTGGCTTTAGCATGTAGTGTGGTTGGTGGTCTAGGGGGTAAGTCAGATACCTACTACACACTGAGACCTGGATTCAATTCCCAGCCCAGCCTGGGTTCAATTCCTGCCCAAGGTATGTAAGCTGGCTTTTGAAAATTTACAATTCTCTGAAAGATGAGGAGAGAGATAGATCTTGTATTTTCCGGAAAATTCCGCGGAAATAAAAAGAATTCAGCGGAAATCCGTTTCAGAGGTCTAGCAATTCCGTTCCTACTGCCGGAATCGGAATTGACATAATTCCGGCTGGAATTGCAGAATTAACAATTCTGTGGAATCCAGCGAGCATCCCTACTGAGCACACAGTTCAACAGTTTGTAGAAAAAAGGCCTTAAAGTAAGGCCTCTTTTCCAATTCCACGGACTGTTGATAGGCAGTGAAATGCCTTTCAACCTCTCACAACTGCATGCTGCTGTCAGGTAGCAGCTCACTGCTGCTGGGAAACTGCTTGCTGAGCACACAGTTCAACTGTTCGTGGGAAAGAGGCCTTAACGTGTGCACTGGACACACAGGATTGAAACAATAGCAAGAAAAACATCCTTCAGAAAGGTGAACTACTGTAGCACTAAGCACTGACTGCACCTGTCTGCAACAGCTAAAGTGCACTGTGTGGACACACTGAACAACAATATCACGAGATCAAAACAGAGCCTTTAGAAGGGCTCTGGGGTTATGTAGGACAGAGTTCCCCAACCCTGTCCTCAAGGCCCAAGGCCCACCAACAGTACATGTTTTGCAGAAAACCACAAACATGCACAGGTGAGGTAATTAGTTTCTCACAACAAGAGCTGATAACTACCTCAGTGGGTTTCTACAAAGCATTCACTGTTGGTGGGCCCTGAGGACAGGGTTGGGGAACTCTGTCCTACATAACCCCAGAGCCCTTCTAAAGGCTCTGTTTTGATCTTGTGATATTGTTGTTCAGTGTGTCCACACAGTGCACTTTAGCTGTTGCAGACAAGTGCAGTACTGATTGTAGGTGGTAAAATGGTATTGTAGCAGCAAGAAACGCCACTGGTGTAAAATCTGCTTTACCCGTTAATTACAACTAGTGATGGGCGAACAGTGTTCGCCACTGTTCGGGTTCGCCCGGATTTTGGCCTGTTCGGGTTCGGTTCGGCACCCCCCGAACACCTCATGGTGTTCGGGAGGGTGCTTGGGCACGCTGCCCAAACCCGAACAGGCCTTCTTTGTTTGGCCGAACACAGCCTTGTCCAGCCGAACATAGCCCCCTATAGGGTCCCAGCATAAAGGGAGAGCATGCCCCGAGCGCGGGGGGGGGGGGGTGGGGTTCGGAAATGCCCCCCACCCCTCCCCGCTAAGCTCTCCCTTCTGCCGGTACCCTATAATTAAATTTAAGTGCCCAAAAGTACCTGGGGAGGAGGAGGGCAGGAAGAGGGAAGCTGGAGTTCTTGGGCGCTAGTACCATCTGGTGCTTCCGCCCTCTCTTGACGCACTTCCTGTTTACATTTGAAGTCGCGTCAAGAGTGCGCAGAAGTACCGCGATGACGCGTACGAGGGTACGTGTCATCATGTAGATGATGCGTACCCTCGTTCGCGTCATCGTGGTACTTTGCGCCCTCTTGACGCGACTTCAAATGTAAACAGGAAGTGCGTCAAGAGAGGGCGGAAGCACCAGATGGTACTAGCGCCCAAGAACTCCGGCTTCCCTCTTCCTGCCCTCCTCCTCCCCAGGTACTTTTGGGCACTTAAATTTAATTATAGGGTACCGGCAAAAGGGAGAGCTTAGCGGGGAGGAGGGGGGGGGCATTTCCGACCCCCCCCCCCCCCCCCGCGCTGGGGGCATGCTCTCCTTTTATGCTGGGACCCTATAGGGGCCCCAAAGGGACATGTTCGGGTTGGGTTCGGCTCGAACATGCCGAACATCAGGGGCATGTTCGGCCGAACCACGCCGAACCCGAACATCCAGATGTTCGCCCAACACTAATTACAACAGGGCGCTATATATATATATATATATATATATATATATATATATATATATATATATTTATATTTATATATATTAGTGTTGTCCGGATCATGAACGATTCAGATCTTTGATCCGAATCTCTTTTGTGAGTCGAATCATTCGGATCACCAAAATGAATAATTTGGATCAAAAAGGGGGTGGAGCTGGGAGCGGCACGCCCCCCTCTCAGCAGGCAGCGAGGTCCTGAAAGCAGTAGTGTTGTCCGGATCATGAACGATTCGGATCTTTGATCCGAATCTATTTTGTGAGTCGAATCATCCGAATCATCAAAATGAGTGATTCGGATCGAAAAAGGGGCGGGGCAAGGAGCGACACGCCCCCCCTCTCAGCGGGCAGCGGGGTCCTGGAAGCAGAGCAGGGATGGATCGCTGAGTTGGAGGGGAGCCAGCCTTGCAGCCAAAGGTAGATGAGAGAGAGGGGACATCGGTGCCACTGCCAGATATGTGTAGAGCACACATACTGGCTGCAATGTGCTGCCCATTATAGGCTGGCTGTTCCGTAGTGCTGCACAGTGATCACATTGGAAACTTTTGGCTCAGCACAGCTCAGTAACTTTGCAGGCACTGTGATTGAAAGGCAATATGATCCTCCTGCACTCAGCACTAATCAGCTGCACTTCACTTCTGGGAATGCTTTCTTTCACTGCGATGTTTGCTTTCAAAGTACACAGATGAACATATAGGTGAAATACATATAAAGCATATGATTGCAGCATGTGGGTATTGTGTGCAAACAAACCTTTCTGCTCTCTGCTCGTCCCTCCTCCCTTCTCTGTCCACTCCCTGCCCTCTGTCCACCCCCCTCCCCTTCTCCTGTCCTGCTAGTCATTTCACCCCCGAATGCTTCGGTAGTAAAATGATCCGAGATCCGGATCTCTTCAATGATCCGATTCAAATCATCCGGATCATTGAAAAGATCCGAACTTCCCATCTCTAGAAAGCAGAGCAGAGATGAATCGCTCAGTTGGAGGGGAGCCAGCCTTGCAGGGACAGGTAGATGAGAGAGGGGACATGGGTGCCACTGCCAGATATGTGTAGCGCACACATACTGGCTATAATGTGCTGCTGATTTTAGGCTGTCTGTTCCGGTAGTGCTGCAAAGTGAACAAATGGGAAACTTTTAGCTCCGAAGCACAGCTCAGTAACTTTGCAAACAGCATGCTGGGCTAGGACAGCAGGCACTGTGATTGCTGTGCAATATGATCCTCCTGCACTCTGCGCTAAACAGCTGCACTTCACTTCTCCCTAAATTTATGATGCATGTTGGAGGTGAAAACAGGACACATTGGGGTGGGGGAATGCTTTCCTTCACTGTGAGCATATGATTGCAACATGTGGGTAATGTGTGCAAACAACATTTCTGCTCTCTGCTCACCCCTCTTCATCCACTTCCTCCCTTCTGTTCACTGCAGGGAATGTCCTGTCCTGCTGGTCATTTCACCGGTTCACCCCCGAATTTTTCTTTTATTTTGGAAAGACCACTGGATGCTTTTCCTTTATTCAGCTCATGGTGGTAGTGGTGCACGGACTTTGCTAGGCCAAATACAAACAAAAACGCAACAGAAAAGGACGAGAATCACCAGACATTCTTGATTACACAACTTCATTTACCAAAACAAACAGGCTAGACAGATAATGTACTACAATATCTAGTCAAACACAAATATGGCGCTATATCACATAGGGTATCATTCATAAACAGGCTGTCGGTAGTGCGGGAAAACACCGTTCTTCTCCGCAACCGGTAATTAAGACTTCTGGGTGGCCATTCATAAAGAAGTCTGCCTGTTGCGGAAGAAGTGCGGAGGTTTTCTGGAGGAAGCTGGCGGCAGCGTGGCGGAAGACATGCGGAAACTTAAAAGCTGCCCGATTCCCTCCCTGCGCTGCTCTGTCTGATGCTGCTTGGGAGGTCCCTCCCATTCATTTATATGTATGCCGCCCGCCTATCGCTACTGTCGAGCAAGCGGTATTTTCCTTCCGGATACCGCTTGCTCTAATCTTTATGAATGGATGTGTTTGTTACTTTTTCTAGATTAATCTAGAAAAACTCCGCACAAGGCGGAAATGTATCGCTCTGTCACCTTTTCATGCGGAAAGAGCCTATGGGGCTTATGCTGAGTGGTCGGGAAAGTCACCGGTGTTAAGCATTTCCGCATGCGGAAATGCTTTATGAATGATACCCATTGTATATCCGTACGCGGCTCTTCAGAGACAGAGTGGGCGGCTCTTAGAAGAGCCTTTGGGTGGAACAATGATCAGAATAAGAAAAATAGGCTTAGCCTCCGAAGCCGTAGAGGGTGCGCCCCTGGCGCTTGAGGGCGTACACCACATCCATGGCGGTGACCGTCTTCCTCTTGGCGTGCTCGGTGTAGGTGACGGCGTCCCGGATGACGTTCTCCAGGAAAACCTTCAGCACTCCGCGGGTCTCCTCATAGATGAGGCCGGAGATGCGCTTGACACCCCCTCTGCGGGCCAGGCGGCGGATGGCGGGCTTAGTGATGCCCTGGATGTTATCCCGGAGCACCTTCCTGTGCCGCTTGGCGCCTCCTTTCCCGAGTCCCTTCCCGCCCTTTCCTCGGCCAGACATGATAACAATGCTGCTTCTTCTCCGATATAGAGACGAACTGATCAGTGCTGCCGCCTCCTCTCCTCTTATACAGTCTGAGCGGACCTGAGGGGAGACTGCGCTGAAGAGGGCGGAGCCACAGGCAGATTTGTAATGTTGTTTAAATATACTCTTTTGTACATCTTTAATTAGCTCAACTTGAGCAGTAAATTGTCACTGATTAGTTTATTTGCCGTTTAGCAGCAATTATATATGTAGATGGGTAATCAGAAACTGTATTTGCAGAAAATCGTTCCTCCACTGCAGAATGTAAATATCGGTAAGTAGTTTAATAACTGACTGTGCTAAATAATGATAACGGTCGATCTGTCTCTTAAGGGTTATATTATTTTGCTATATAAATCTCTATAACGTCTCTTCTGTCTTTGTAAAGCATGCGGACCTAATGGGAGACTGCAGTGAAGGGGGTGGAGCGAAAGGATGCTTTTTCTTTTTCGTCTCCAAAAGAGCTGCAATGGTTTCGTAAGTGCCGATTTTCAAGAAACGGAAATGTTTTGTAGCACAATCTCTCATCAGAGCTATTTCAGCTGCCAGTTATTGTGGCCGATTGCTGATTATTGTTCTGCCGTCATTGCGAACTTCAGGCAGGCAGAAGAATGTGTTGTAACTGCTGGAGCATAGAAGAGAAACAGTTTTCCCCCTACATAGGTGTGAGCAGCGGTAACACTTGATCTTCTAACAGAGAACACACAGTATTGTACCAATCATATCTGTAGCACTGGTACATAGCCACGCAACCCACTACTCTCATAGGATGAGCGCACAAACCAATTCATATCCTGGTCACAGAGTAATGTTCTGTATGTAGCACTGTAGTATGTTTATCTAGCACTACAGAGAACATGTCACGGGACTGTCTCTCGGAGCTTAAACTCCCTCCGTTACCCTCACCAATATCTCTGCCAGTAACCGTGAATTGAGGCTGGGATAAGTACAAAGGACGGCTAGACAACACTGTGGCGGTGTTTCTGCCGAAAATGGCAGCAGCGACCAGGGAAAGATTGAGCGCCTCTCCAGAGCAGCGGGAGATTTACTGATCCTGCCTAATGCAGCAGCCAGACACCGAAATGTACCCATGCTAATCAATAGGAATCTCCTTATATACAAACTAACACTTGCGTACCTATATCCATGCTCCGTGTAGACAGTGTGGGTGGCTCTGAAAAGAGCCTTTGGGTTCTGTGTGATATCTTCAGATGCAGGGAGTTACTTGCTCTTGGCGGCCTTGTGGCTCTCGGTCTTCTTGGGCAGCAGCACGGCCTGGATGTTGGGCAGGACGCCCCCCTGGGCGATGGTCACCCCACCCAGCAGCTTGTTGAGTTCCTCGTCGTTGCGCACGGCCAGCTGCAGGTGGCGGGGGATGATTCGGGTCTTCTTGTTGTCCCGGGCGGCGTTGCCAGCCAGCTCCAGGATCTCAGCGGTCAGATACTCCAGCACTGCGGCCAGATAGACCGGAGCTCCGGCCCCCACCCGCTCCGCATAGTTGCCCTTCCTCAGCAGACGGTGAACACGGCCGACTGGGAACTGCAGCCCGGCCCGGGAGGAGCGAGTCTTGGCCTTAGCACGAGCCTTGCCGCCTTGTTTGCCTCTGCCAGACATATTTAATATGAGCTCTATGGATGTCTTTCCAGCACTGAAATAGCCTGATTAGCCCGTATCCCTCTCTATATATATACTCTGCAACCTGTTCTTCGGTGCCACCCTATTGGCTCCTGTCCGATTCAGCCAATGGAATGTAAGCTCAGCAATGCACCAATCAGCAAACTCTGGGCGTTCCTCTGCGCTAAAGCCGCCAATGGGATTATTCCAGTATATTCAGTAAGGTGTTTTGCACACGGCGCGTCTCCAGCCAGTGAGAGGGAAGGAAATCATCAGCCAGTGACGCTGCCCAATAGTGTAGAGAGAAGCGCTGCAGCCTGATTAGCATAGGCCGCCTATATAAGGAGGGGAGGCGGCGCTGCTCCTCATTGTGTCTCCGCACTCTGCAGAGTTACTGAGAATCCGCAGCAATGCCTGAACCAGCCAAGTCCGCCCCGGCGCCCAAGAAGGGCTCTAAGAAAGCGGTGAGCAAGACTCAGAAGAAGGACGGCAAGAAGCGTAGGAAGACCAGGAAGGAGAGCTACGCCATCTACGTGTACAAGGTGCTGAAGCAGGTGCACCCTGACACCGGCATCTCCTCCAAGGCCATGAGCATCATGAACTCCTTCGTCAATGACATCTTCGAGCGCATCGCCGGGGAAGCTTCCCGCCTGGCTCATTACAACAAGCGCTCCACCATCACCTCCCGGGAGATCCAGACCGCCGTCCGCCTGCTGCTGCCGGGAGAGCTGGCCAAGCACGCCGTGTCCGAGGGCACCAAGGCCGTCACCAAGTACACCAGCGCCAAGTAATCTATCGATACTGATCATAACCCAAAGGCTCTTCTAAGAGCCACCTACACATTCATTACGGAGCTCTTGTATGCCGTCACTTCTGACAATTAGTGATGGGAATTTCGGCTCTTCTCAGAGAATAGGCTCCCATTAAAGAGTCGGCTCTTCAATGTCCCTAGACACCACTCAGAATCGGAGTAAAAGCCCCGTCTCCATGGGAGGGGTCGTCTGCGATGCGCGACCTAGTGGACAGTAGAGATGGGAAGTTCGGATCTTTTCAATGATCCGGATGATTCGAATCGGATCATTGAAGAGATCCGGATCTTTGATCCGAATCTCGGATCATTTTACTACCGGAAGCATTCGGGGGTGAAATGAACAGCAGGACAGGTCTGTGGACAGGAGAAGGGGAGGGGGGTGGACACACAGAGAAGGGGAGAAGATGGACAGAGGGCAGGGAGTGGACAGAGAAGGGAGGAGGGACGAGCAGAGAGCAGAAATGTTTGCACGTAATACCCACATGCTGCAATCATATGCTTTACATATATTTCACCTATATGTTCATCTGTACACTTTGAAAGAAAAGGTCGCACAGTAAAAGAAAGCATTCCCAGAAGATAAGTGCAGCTGTTTAGTGCCGAGTGCAGGAGGATTATATTGCCTTTCAATCACACTGTCTGCAAAGTTACTGAGCTGTGCTGAGCCAAAAGCTTCCAATGTGATCACTGTGAAGCACTACGGAACAGCCAGCCTATAATGGGCAGCACGTTATAGCCAGTATGTGTGCTGCTCTACACATATCTGGCAGTGGCACCAATGTCCCCTCTCTCTCATCTACCTGTCTCCCTGCAAGGCTGCCTCCCATCCAACAGAGCGATCCATCTCTGCTATGCTTCCAGGACCCCGCTGCCTGCTGAGAGGGGGCGTGTCGCTCCTGGCCCCGCCCCTTTTGCGATCCGAATCACTCATTTTGATGATTCGGATGATCGACTCATAAAATAGATTCGGATCAAAGATCCGAATCGTTCATGATCCGGACAACACTAGTGGACAGTGTCATATGCAGGGGGGGGGGGGGGGGGGGTTGTTTGGCTAGTATAGTTGCCCCAGTATGGCTAGTATAGTTGCCCCAGTATAGTGCCCCGTGTAGCCAGTATAGTGCTCCAGTATAGCCAGTATGGTGCCCCAGTACAGCTAGTATAGTGCCCAGTACAGCCAGTATGGTGCCCCAGTACAGCTTAGTATAGTGCCCAGTACAGCGAGTATGGTGCCCAGTATAGTGCCTCAGTACAGCTAGTATAGTGCCCCAGTATAGCTAGTATAGTGCCCAGTACAGCGAGTATAGTGCCCCAGTATAGTGCCACAGTATAGCTAGTACAGTGCCCAGTACAGCCAGTATAGCTAGTACAGTGCCCAGTACAGCTAGTATAGTGCCCCAGTATAGCTAGTATAGTGCCCAGTACAGCGAGTATGGTAGCCAGTATAGTGCCCCAGTATAGCTAGTACAGTGCCCAGTACAGCCAGTATAGTGTCCCAGTATAGCTAGTAAAGTGCCCAGTACAGCCAGTATAGCTAGTACAGTGCCCAGTACAGCCAGTATAGCTAGTACAGTGCCCAGTACAGCCAGTATAGCTAGTACAGTGCCCAGTACAGCCAGTATAGTGCCCCAGTATAGCTAGTATAGTGCCCAGTACAGCGAGTATGGTGCCCAGTACAGCCAGTATAGTGCCCCAGTATAGCTAGTACAGTGCCCAGTACAGCCAGTATAGTGCCCCAGTATAGCTAGTATAGTGCCCAGTATGGCTAGTATAGTTCCCCAGTATGGTGCCCCAGTATAGCTAGGTGAGTGCCCAGTGTAGCGCCCTAGTATGGGTGGGTGTGTAGGTAGTGCCCCTCTCCCCCCGCGGCCACCGCTCCTGTTACCTTATGAGCGGCCGCCGCTTCCTTCCTTATAGTCCCCCAGGCGCCGCTCTCCTCTTATCGGCAGCATCTTACAGCAGCGCGTATTGCGACTGCTGTAAGGAGGGAAGGAAGCGCGTCAGCGGTTCCCATGCTTCCTTCCCTTCCTTACAGCAGTCGCAATACGCGCTGCTGTAAGATGCTGCCGATAAGAGGAGAGTGGCGCCTGGGGGACTATAAGGAAGGAAGCGGCGGCCGCTCATAAGGTAACAGGAGCGGTGGCCGCGGGGGGAGGGGCGAGAGGCCAGACACGCCGCGGTCCGGTAGGAGACTGCCAACGGACCGGCAGTGGGTCGCGGCCCGGTGGTTGGGGACCCCTGGTTTATCTGACTGGGGCAATCCCTCCCGCTACTGCTCTGCTCCCCCCATACACTCCTACAAGCTGAAAGAGTAGGACTGCATCACCCAGCATGCCTCAGCACCCTTTATCGCAGAGCTGTGTGGGGCGGCTGAGGCATCGGCTCTTTTAAAACAGAACCGGCTCTTGTCGTTCGAAGCAGAGAGCCGACTCTTAAGGCTCATACACACATCAGACCATAGTCTTTTGAAAATGAAAGATCACAGACCAATTTTACCCCCTTCCATGTAGTATGAGAGCCATACCTACACAGTCTATTCTATTGAGCTGAACTCCCCATCAGACAAAAATCTTTGCAAGATGCTGCACACAAAGATGCTGTAGACATTCAAAAGATCAGTATCTGCAAAAGATCTGTTCCTGCAAAAGAACCGTTCCTGCAAAATGCATTCGTAGTCTATGATATCTGCAGATCCTCATACACACCTTGTTTAACCACCCTGGCGTTCTATTAAGATCGCCAGGGCGGCTGCATGAGGGTTTTTTGTAAATAAAAAAAAAACTATTTCATGCAGCCAACTGAAAGTTGGCTGCATGAAAGCCCACTAGATGGCGCTCCGGAGGCGTTCTTCTGATCGCCTCCGGCGGCCAAAATTAACACGGAAGGCCGCAATGAGCAGCCTTCCGTGTTTGGCTTCACCTGTCGCCATGGCGACGAGCGGAGTGACGTCATGGACGTCAGCCGACGTCCTGGGGTCCGCCGCCTCCGATCCAGCCCTTAGCGCTGGCCGGAACTATTTGTTCCGGCTGCGCAGGGCTCAGGCGGCTGGGGGGACCCTCTTTCGCCGCTGCTCGCGGCGGATCGCCGCAGAGCGGCGGCGATCGGGCAGCACACGCGGCTGGCAAAGTGCCGGCTGCGTGTGCTGCTCTTTATTTCAGCAAAATCGGCCCAGCAGGGCCTGAGCGGCAGCCATCGGCGGTGATGGACGAGCTGAGCTCGTCCATATTAACAGACATTCATCTTCAGATCAGATCCACCAGGATGGATTTTCAGATCTGCAGATGATTGTCTGATCTGCAGATGAATGTCACTTAAAGAAGGTGTGTATGAGGATGTGCAGATCTCATAGACTATGGCCTCAATTCACGGAGCATTATCAAACGTTTATCACACACTTTATCAAACGTTTGATAATTTACCTCATGGGTAAAATCTCATTTTAAATTCACTAAAGTGTTATATATTTATCGAATGTTTTACCGATAAAACGTTCAACAAATATATAACACCTTAGTGAATTCAAAATGAATTTTACCCATGAGGTAAATTATCAAACGTTTGATAAAGTGTTTGATAAACGTTTGATAATGCTCCGTGAATTGAGGCCTATGAATGCAATTTTCAGGAATGGATCTTTGGCAGGAACAGATCTTTTGCAGATACTGATCTTTTGTGTCTGTACAGCATCTGTGTGTGCAGCATCTTGCAAAGATTTTTTTCTGATGGGGAGTTCAGCTCCATAGAAAAGACTGTGTAGAGTATGGCTCTCATACTACATGGAAAGGGGTAAAATTGGTCTGATATCTTTATTTTTCAAAAGACTATGGTCTGATGTGTGTATGTGGCCTTAGAGACGGCTCGTTCGCGAACGACCCATCACTACTGACAATACATACTTTCTTATTTAATCCCCAGATGGTTTGTGCTCGAAAGGCATCGTGCTTCTGGTTATCTGTTGTTTGCCGTGAGCCACATAATTCTTATATAGTCTGATCCCTTCATATTTTTTTTTTTTTGTGCCAGTTGGTTCTACTAAACCGGACAGATTACAGAATTATCGGGAGCCCTGTGGAGATGCATGAAATGTTTTATCACACAGAAGGCATTTGTGATCATTCAGCTGCCAATGAGCAATTTTGGTTTTCCCACCTGAATATGCAACTTGTCATCTCTCTTCAGCGCTGCGTAAAGCCCGGTTCACATTAGCGGTTGCCGTCCGGAATCGCCGTGCCGGAGCCGGACCGCATGCGGAACGGACGCACGGCATAGCAATGAAAGTCTATGCGTCCGTTCACATGCGTCCGTTTCGTCCGGACCGGATCTGGACTCCGGCATAAGATCCAACATGCGCTATTTTTTGGTCCGGCTCCTCCGGCAGACGTATCCGGAGCGGAGCCGGACTGTTGCATCCGGCCAATACAAAGCAGTGAGAACCGGAGAGCGCACAACACACTGGCTATAAAAAACGGACGTTCTACCCCACTTCCTATGCTTTTTCTAGTGGCCATTTTGAATGGGGACCACATGGGCCCAGCATTCACAGAGTGGAGCAGCAGGGATTTCATGCTGGAGCTCTTTGGCAACATCATGTCTGATGATATGTCTGATAACGAGGAGGTGAGGCCTTCTCCCCACTTAGTAGTAGGTGAACAACAGGAAGGAGAGAATTCCCAGGTACGAGTAAAAAATGACTGGATCCATGGTCCCAACTGCAGTCTCTGTATCCACGGATGATCTCCACACGTCCACCTGTCTCCAACAATGATCCCAGAGCTTCTGCTGACCTCCCAGACCCCAGGTATTTACAGGTTGTTATCTCTTTAAGAAACCGGATCCGGACCGCACGGAAAACGGATGCAAACGGCCTGGATCCGGACCTGATCCGGATAGGAACCGTACGGATTAGGTCCGGTCCGGATCCGGTGCGGTCCGGACATCCGTTCCGGTTTTTATAAAACCGCAAGTGTGAACGGGGCCTAATATGTTGGCGCTTTATAAATACAATAAATAAATCTCTATAGTCCCTGAAAGCAACGATCCGCCGCTGGTGTGTAGCAAGCCTGTAGCTGAGAAATTTACAGAGCCGCTTCAATTTTTTAACACACACATCATGTTTCAGATTGATTGGTCTTCAGTGCATGGATTGATAGGGCTCAGACCAGTACTAATGATACCCAGGCAGCTCAATTTGCGACCAAGAACCATCAGTAATGTATAAAGGGCAGTAAAGCCATTCTTTAGTCTCTACAAAATATTTAACTAGGTGCTGAGACTCCTGCTTTTGTTGGGGGATTGTCAGATCAGGGAAGTTCTCAGGAGTTAGCTGATGAGGGGATTACGTAACAGATTTAGCGTGCAGTGTTTAAGTGGATGATGTTCTTCGGGGCACTACAGAACAACCTCAGTCTTTACGCTTTCCCCAATACACACAGCCCCCGCTTCCATGCAGTGTAGCTTTTAAAAGGATAAGGAAAGAATATTTTGTGTATCTAACAAGGGGTTGTGCCCCTGCCAATTGGCTGCCAGCCTGCCACCAGTGCTACTCATCCTCCAAGCAAGCAACGGAGGTCTCTGCACTATACTAGAGGTATCTGTAATAATAGCTGCCTGCCATCGCTGTGCAGCCCATGCTGACTGACCCAAGCAGTCACAAATCAATAGATTCAGTGGATTTTTCCTGAAACCACAGCAAAGCTTATTAATACCCAACCAACCAGATGTCAACTGAAATGAGGAACTTTGTCACCGTAAGAGCTGATGCAGTTCCCCATAGTTTAGACGGGCACGTGAGCTGTAGGTTTAGCATTCCTGTCTGGCTCTGTAGCATTGTGATCACTTCCTAAAATAACTGTGGCGGCTGATGCTGGACAGGGATCCTCAGCCCGGCTGATCTGCAGTAACGAGTGCCGTGTAGCTCCCCAGCCGGCTGTAGCACACGGAATAGATACATGAAGAGCAGCAACACCCCAAACATTGGGCTCTATTCTCAAAGAGCCAAAAGTACCGCAAAATTTTACCGGTAAATTCCCGCCAGCGGTAAACTCCGCATTTTTTTAGCATTCACTAACATTTTCCGCATGTTTGCCGCATGCGGGAAAAAAGATGCGGAAACAGGCATTATTCATGCGGGAATCATGCGGTAAAAAGGTCGCATGAAAAAGTGTTTAAAAAAAAAAAGTTAAAGTCCACCAAGCACAGCCCTTAAGCCTCCACACTTCATTAAAGTCAATGGGATGCGGAATATATCACCTACTTCTTGTAGGTGATAAAAATTCGGTAATTAACGAAGAAAAGATGCGCCTGAACATCTTTGAGAATTGATCTTTTATTGCGGAAAATACCGACTTTTGCGGAAATTTTACCGCATGAATCCCGCACTTTTATCACACTTTTTCCGCATGCGGAAAAAACATGCGGAACATTTTGAGAATCCCAACTTGCCGGTATTTTGGGTGCAAACTTCCCGCATGTACTTTACCGCATGCGGAAACTCATTGAGAATAGAGCCCATTGTATCTATTTCTATCATCTGTTACATTGTTTCCATCCTGACCCCGGTTTCCTCTCTCTGATGTGAGATGCGAGGTTTCCCCTGAGCCGATACACATAAATACATAATGGTGTTGTGGGTATAAAGGGCTGCAGAGACATTCCGCTATTCCTCCTCACTGCTTTATTATTACTATTAATAATCATCATTATCATCTTCTAGTAGTTTTTATAGGATTGCATACATAGGACAAGTAATAAGAAGTTAAATAGCGGGCTGCTGGAACAAAGCACTATTTTTGGCGGTACATTTGAATAGTGACTGCCCCCCCTCCCCCCCAATAGCCAGTCAGGATGAGGCACGTGATCGCAGCGCCCAATGAGAAGGCAGAGCGCAGTATAAAAGAGAGTAGCGGCGGCATCAGATCACACAGAACTCGCAGAGTAACGCTGATTAGCAGGCATGGCCAGAACCAAGCAGACCGCCCGCAAGTCCACCGGAGGGAAAGCTCCCCGCAAGCAGCTGGCCACCAAAGCCGCCCGGAAGAGCGCCCCGGCCACCGGAGGAGTGAAGAAGCCTCACCGCTACCGGCCCGGTACAGTGGCTCTCCGAGAGATCCGCCGCTACCAGAAATCCACCGAGCTGCTGATCCGCAAGCTGCCCTTCCAGCGCCTGGTGCGGGAGATCGCCCAGGACTTCAAGACCGACCTGCGCTTCCAGAGCTCGGCCGTCATGGCTCTGCAGGAGGCCAGCGAGGCTTATCTGGTGGGGCTTTTCGAGGACACCAACCTGTGCGCCATCCACGCCAAGAGGGTCACCATCATGCCCAAAGACATCCAGCTGGCCCGCAGGATCCGCGGCGAGAGGGCATAAGCGCCTCACACATTCTCACCCACAACACAAAGGCTCTTTTCAGAGCCACTCCACATTCTCCATACAGAGCTGTAGTAATGTCGCAGATAGCGGTGTGTAGATCTCGCCCAGCCCTGCGCACAACATGCTAGTATCGATAGATATAAAATCTTGTCTTACATGTCGAGTAATACTCTATACCCTTATTATTCTACCACTTGATTAGGCTCTGACTTGTACCTTTAAAACTTGGTCGTCCGTGGAGCGGCTAAGTGGCCGCAGCTCTGGCGCTTTGACTCCGCCGAGAGCAGAGCGCGATATAAGCTGTTCCTTCTGTTTGGCTCAAAGCGAGTTTTTTTGTTTGTTTTAAAGCCCACACATAGCAGTCTATAGAAAAGTGCCCATATATTAGCAGGAAAGCGGGCCAGTTAAATGCTCCGATCTATATTAATTTAATGACGCAATTGGCTTTAAAACACGAATCTTATTAACTTGTATAATAATCTGGGAAATGTGGGGTGTAAAATCTGAATTGACTGAGTGTTAAATCAAATAAACACCAAACACTTCCTGTATCTGTACATAGAATCATCTTTCGCCTGCGTACCGAATTAATACTTTCTTGGCTTAATATAGAAGCAGCTGGAGCTGTCTGTGATTGGTTGAGCCAGAGCTGATGCTATTTCAAATTTCCCGCCGATAAATCTGTTCTGGGACGTTTCTTCCCCATCCAGCCAGTGTAACAATCCGCGCCCTGTTTTGTATAAGAATAGTTGTGCGGTGACGCTCTATGAGAGATTAGTGAGTTCCAGGCTTATTTAAAAAAAAAAAAGTGAATTCCAGACCATGGTGAGGGCGCGTACATCATGGGAAATAAACGGCTAATAGTTGTAGCGGGATGTATCCGAAAGTATATATATATATATTTTTTTTTTTTTTTTATTTGGAAGTATGCGAAAAGAAGCTTTTCCTGTTTGTACGTATTAGTCAGTCACTGGTTTACTTTCATACAGGGCTGCACAGCAAAAGCCTACAAGGGATACAGAAACCAACAAATACGCATGAGGAAAAAAAAAACTGCAAGATCTACTCCGCCCCATTCTGTGCAGTCTACCCTCAGGTCCGCTCAGACTGTATAAGAGGAGAGGAGGCGGCAGCAACGATCAGTTCGTCTCTACAGCGGAGAAGAAGCAGTAATACAAGCATGTCTGGCCGAGGAAAGGGCGGCAAGGGACTCGGGAAAGGAGGCGCCAAGCGGCACCGGAAGGTGCTCCGGGATAACATCCAGGGCATCACTAAGCCCGCCATCCGTCGCCTGGCCCGCAGAGGGGGTGTCAAGCGCATCTCCGGCCTCATCTATGAGGAGACCCGCGGAGTGCTGAAGGTTTTCCTGGAGAACGTCATCCGGGACGCCGTCACCTACACCGAGCACGCCAAGAGGAAGACGGTCACCGCCATGGATGTGGTGTACGCCCTCAAGCGCCAGGGACGCACCCTCTACGGCTTCGGGGGCTAAGCGAGACTCCTTACTTACTATCTAAATCAAAGGTCCTTTTCAGGGCCACCCATTTTATCCATAAAGTGCTGTCATCACCTCCGCAGCAGGGAATTGCTGCTTCTAATGGATTCCAAAAGAAGAGAAAGCCTTTGCAGATTTATTGTAGAGGTATTCTTATTAAACTGAGTAGCCACGGCTAGAATAGCTCTAAGTTCTTGCGCTACCGGTATGGTAACTGCTGCTGCTTCACCCCCGCTCATCTTCTCTGTCATCACTAGCTGTTTCCATTATACCGTTGAAATGGTAATTCGGTGACGTCACAGGATAATTGTAGTAAGAGGGTACGACCTCCAATTGGAGACGGTTTTTATTGTATTTGCAAAGCTGAGCTCCGCTCTGGAGCTGTACGCTCTCTATATAGCGGATGGGACCGGAGATTAGTGTTGTCCGGATCACGAACGATTCGGATCTTTGATCCGAATCTATTTTGTGAGTCGAATCATCCGAATCATCAAAATGAGTGATTCGGATCGAAAAAGGGGCGGGGCCAGGAGCGACACGCCCCCCTCTCAGCGGGGTCCTGGAAGCAGAGCAGGGATGGATCGCTGAGTTGGATGAGAGCCAGCCAGCCTTGCAGCCAAAAGTAGATGAGAGAGAGGGGACATGGGTGCCACTGCCAGATATGTGTAGAGCACACATACTGGCTATAACGTGCTGCTCATTACAGGCTGTCTGTTCCGCAGTTGTGCACAGTGATCACATTGGAAACTTTTGGCTCAGCACAGCTCAGTAACTTTTGGGGAATGCTTTCTTTCACTGCGACGTTTTGCTTTCAAAGTATACAGATAAACATATAGGTGAAATATATGTAAGGCATAATGAGCAGCATGTGGGTATTGTGTGCAAACATTTCTGCTCTCTGCTCGTCCTCCTCCCTTCTCTGTCCACTCCCTGCCCTCTGTCCATCTTCTCCCCTTCGCTGTGTGCCCACCCCCCTCCCCTTCTCCTGTCCACAGACCTGTCCTGCTATTAATTTCACCCCCAAATGCTTCGGTAGTAAAATGATCCGAGATTCGGATCAAAGACCCGGATCTCTTCAATGATCCGAATCATCCGGATCATTGAAAAGATCCGAACTTCCCATCTCTACCGGAGATTGATGCTGAAATAGCAGTATGGTTGGGTAGGAGGGAAGTGCTCGCAGCAGAGAGACCACATGACGGCTGCAATATTTATTGTAGGACAAGGTGTGCAAATCGTGACCAATTGAATCTGGGAGTGTATAGTTGGAGATCGATAAAATGGCGGGAAAGGCCGTTAATATACGCGCGGGATATTTGAAAACATCGGCTAGTCAGATTTGTTTTTCCTTTCGTCCATAACAGCAGCGGACTATAATAATTAATGGCTCATTTCAGATTATCTGCTTCACGAGTTGCTGGATTTGCTGATGGGGAAGATCAGCCGCTCCTATCCCCGGATGGTAGAAAGAGGTCATTTCACTCTGATCATGTGACCCAGAACAAATTCCTCGTATTTCCCTTTCTTTATTTTCACGCAGAGTAACCACTATGCGCCGATAACACACAATGCGACATCCCCAGATATCGCTCAGGATATTGGCAAATTGAGCATATGACGCTTTCATGGGAAAGCATATTTTTTTACCCCTTCACCTAGCTCCGCTATTTTCTATTACCCATGTAGGCTGATACCCTTCTGCCTGGGCATATGTGCATGTTTAGTGACATTTTGTTGAAACAGTAAGTACAGATGGATCCTTAAACATACAGACAACGTTGTTGGCACCCGGCAATGGAGCCACCGCCACATTCCCCATACAGTAGTGTCGCTATCACACCGGCTACAAACACTGCTGCTAGCCGGGCAGAAATGTACCGGAGCTGACACCGCTCATCTCAGAATATCTACACCCGGCCAGTAAAAACTAATCGGGGGTACTCGCGTGTGTCCCCAGAATTCCGCTGCTGCAAATTCTGGCTCCTCTATTCTTAGCCGGACCATTGACTTAAATATGTAGGTCTAGTTAAAGGCAAGCTAGTAGAATATTTACCATCAGTCACAGATAATCAGAGGGGAGGAAAGAATACATTATTTCCTGTAACACTAACTGTATTTCTAGAATTGTGACTGTAGCAATATGCATGTGAGACATGATGGTGAAACTTCCATTTCCAGAGAACCCGATGCTAGATTAAGCGCAACTAAAACTTGAATCTACAGAATGAAGCAACCCCCCCCCCCCCCCCCCATTTCACTAGATTCTTGGTGATCCCCCTCAACGTGTATGGCCGCCTTCAGCATCCACTGGAAGAGCAGCACATTACTAGGGAGTCACTAACTGCACGGAGGGGGGAGGCACGGCATAACCTGGGACTTTCACCAAATAGAAGTAATCAGTGGCATTTATAATAAGAATCGCAGCCCTTCGCAGAAAATGTGGGTGGCTCTGAAAAGAGCCTTTGGGTTAATAAGAGAGACAGGCTGCGGCTTATTTCTTCTTAGGAGCGGCCTTCTTGGGCTTTGCTGCCTGCTTTGCCGGGCTTTTGGCGGCCTTAGGCTTGGCTGCCTTCTTAGCGGGGCTCTTGGCGGCTTTCTTGGGTTTAGCGGCAGCTTTGGGCTTTTTGGCAGCAGCTGCCGCCGGTTTCCTGGCCGCCTTCTTAGCGGGGCTCTTCTTGGCTGCGCTGGGGGGTTTCTTAGGCTTCTTCGGGGACTTGGCGGCTTTGGGCTTCCTGGCAGTAGCCGGCTTCTTAGGCTTGGCGGCAGCCGCTGGCTTCTTCTTGGCCGCCGCCGGCTTCTTGTGCTCTTTGCCGGCTGCCTCCTTCTTGCTGACCTTGAAGGATCCGGAGGCGCCGGTGCCTTTGACATGGACGAGGCTGCCCTTTGTCAGCAAGCCCTTGATGGCCAGCTTGAGGCGGCTGTTATTCTTCTCCACATCGTAGCCTCCGGCAGCCAGAGCCTTCTTCAGGGCGGCCAGGGAGACCCCGCTGCGCTCTTTGGAGGCGGACACGGCCTTGAGGATGAGCTCGGACACGGCGGGGCCGGAAGGCTTCTTGCTGGCTTTCTTGGCTCCTCCTCCGGCTGCCGCCTTCTTTGTCTGCTTCTTCTTGGCGGCGGGCTCCGCTGCGGGAGGGGCGGCTGCTGGGGCGGTCTCTGCCATCTTCCTAGTTATATTACAAAGTGTAATACTGCAAGTGGCCGCCAGTGAGCGCTTATATACTCTCCCCGGCTGCGCTGCCATTGGCTGCTGATAGTAGCGTCTTCCTATTGGTGGGATCGGGACTCTCAGCCGCCCCTCCACACAGCTGTCACTTCTCGGCTCTCTGCTTGTGTTTCCTCGCCGGGAGAAAAGTGGGTTTATTCCCCCCGGAAAGTAGCGGTGCGACCCCTGTGTGCGGCCGCCCGGCTGGCAGGGGTCTCCCCTCCTCCATTACAGTCAGGGGGGCTTCTGAGCGGAAACAGTGGCCGGGAAATCCCGCTGTAATGTGACCAGCTCCGCTTCCTGCTCCCCCGATGTCCTCTGTCTCCATCATTATCAGGGGGTAACATGTCTCTAATACGGGGTCCAGTGGCGGCTCCAGGAAATTTTTTTAGGGGGTGCTATGCAGGTGCTGGACCAATTTCCGGGGGAGCTGACGACCTGCGGCGCGCGAAGCGCGCCGCGCCAAAAATGGGTGTGGCCACAACCTGCGGCGCGCGAAGCGCGCCGCGGCGAAAAAATGGGCGTGGTCATGACCGGATGAGGGCGGGGCTAACTGTAATTTAAAGTGAACCCAGGGTGAGAGTGATATGGTGGCTGCCATATTTATTTCCTTTTAAACAATACTAGTTGCCTGGCAGCCCTGCTGATCTATTTGGCTGTAGTAGTGAACTGAATTACACCAGAAACAAGCCATGCAGCTAATCTTGTCAGTTCTGACAATATTGTCAGAAACCCCTGACCTGCTGCATGCTTGTTCAGGGTCTATGGTTGAAAGAATAAGAGGCAGAGGACCAGCACGGCAGCCAGGCAACTGGTATTGCTTAAAGGGAGATAAATATGGCAGCCTCAATATTATTCTCACCTCGGGTTCCCTTTAAAAGTGCAACGCAAAGACAGAGGGCCCAAGTTTTGGTGACCCTTTTCCCTGAAAATTCACATAATTGTGCAGGTTTTCTCAAGAAAATACACGTAATGTGAGCAGATTTTAACAAAAAACACGTCCAATGACCCCAATATGCACAATCGTTATCAGATATGGCCCCAATATGCACAATCGTTATCAGATATGGCCCCAATATGCACAATCGTTATCAGATATGGCCCCAATATGCACAATCGTTATCAGATATAGCCCCAATATGCACAATCGGTAGCAGATATGACCCCAATATGCACAATCGTTAGCAGATATGACCCCAATATGCACAATCGTTATCAGATATGGCCCCAATATGCACAATCGTTATCAGATATGGCCCCAATATGCACAATCGGTAGCAGATATGGTCCCAATATGCACAATCGGTAGCAGATATGGTCCCAATATGCACAATCGGTAGCAGATATGGTCCCAATATGCACAATCGGTGGCAGATATGGTCCCAATATGCACAATCGGTGGCAGATATGGTCCCAATATGCACAATCGGTGGCAGATATGGTCCCAATATGCACAATCGGTGGCAGATATGGTCCCAATATGCACAATCGGTGGCAGATATGGTCCCAATATGCACAATCGGTGGCAGATATGGTCCCAATATGCACAATCGGTGGCAGATATGGTCCCAATATGCACAATCGGTGGCAGATATGGTCCCAATATGCACAATCGGTGGCAGATATGGTCCCAATATGCACAATCGGTGGCAGATATGGTCCCAATATGCACAATCGGTGGCAGATATGGTCCCAATATGCACAATCGGTAGCAGATATGGCCCCAATATGCACAATCGGTAGCAGATATGACCCCAATATGCACAATCGGTAGCAGATATGACCCCAATATGCACAATCGGTAGCAGATATGACCCCAATATGCACAATCGGTAGCAGATATGACCCCAATATGCACAATCGGTAGCAGATATGACCCCAATATGCACAATCGGTAGCAGATATGACCCCAATATGCACAATCGGTAGCAGATATGACCCCAATATGCACAATCGGTAGCAGATATGACCCCAATATGCACAATCGGTAGCAGAAATGACCCCAATATGCACAATCGGTAGCAGAAATGACCCCAATATGCACAATCGGTAGCAGAAATGACCCCAATATGCACAATCGGTAGCAGAAATGACCCCAACATGCACAATCGGTAGCAGATATCGCCCCAATATGCACAATCCGTAGCAGATATGACCCCAATATGCACAATCCGTAGCAGATATGACCCCAATATGCACAATCCGTGGCAGATATGACCCCAATATGCACAATCCGTGGCAGATATGACCCCAATATGCACAATCCGTGGCAGATATGACCCCAATATGCACAATCCGTGGCAGATATGACCCCAATATGCACAATCCGTAGCAGATATGACCCCAATATGCACAATCCGCATCACCTGAAAAAGAAAAGAAAAACCCATTTACTCACCTACAGCCAGAAGACCTTCTTTCCCGACCTCCCGTCCCGAGTCCCGACCTCATTGTGGCGCGCAGCGCCCGCGCGCCCACGATCCTCTTCCTTCCCGACGTCACGACGAGACTTCCTGCCTGCATGCAGAGAGCAGGGCTACGGGAAAATGGCCGCCCGAAGTCTGCAGAACAGGGCTCCGGGCGGCCATCTTACCGTAGCCCTGCCTGCTGCTCCGTGCTGCCGGTGTGTGAACTGACTTGGCGTCTTTTAGACGCCTGAAGTCAGTTCACTCCAGGGGGTGCTTTGGGGGTGCTTGGACAATTCTAGGGGGTGCTCGAGCACCCCCAAGCACCCCCCTGGCGCCGCCACTGACGGGGTCTCCTGTCACTGCCCCCGCAATATGAAGGAGGGGATCCCCGCCACACAATATACGGGGCTGGGGGGCTACTGACCTCTGGAGGGGAATATAATGCTGATAAATGTCCCGGATGCTAGCACAGGCTGAGCTCTCTGCTGCCTGCCATAAGGATGGGCCTCTCACACATAGGCTGTCCAGGGGTTACAGCTCACAGTTTATATAATGACTAGCTGATTGCCCGGCGTTGCCCGGGTATGTATTTGGCTGGTGTTGGCTCCGCCTACTTTTTCTAACCCTAACACATAATTACTCACTGGACAAGTTTGTGAGCTTTGCGGTCTTTGGTATCAATAATCTGCTTTGAAATGAAACAAATCTGATTGGCTGTGTGTGGCTCCACCCCTTTTCTGAATTTGAACCCCAGTCACACAATAACCAACTGTACCAGGTTTGAGGCCTGTGCCATTAACAGTTCAAGAATGGTAGCAATTAAATATTCCCCTTGAAAAGCAACAGATGAAGTTTGATTCACTTTTGTAGGCTCCACCCACTTTTCTGAATATTAATCCCAGTAACCAACTGTGCAAAGTTTAAAAACCCTGGCATTAACAGTGTAAGAATGGCTGCAGTTTACATTTTCCCAGTGAAATGTGTATTTGTCTCCACCCACTGATGATCCGGCGTTGCCCGGGAATGTATTTGACTGGTGTTGGCTCCGGCCACTTTCTAACCCTAACGCACAAACACTCAATGACCAAGTTTGTGAGCTTTGGGGTCCTTGTCATCAATAATTTGCATATTCCCATAGAAATGAAACAAATCAGATAGGCTGTTTGTGGCTCCGCCCCTCTCCAGCATTCAAACCCCAGTCACCCAATGACCAACTGTAGCAGGTTTGAGGCATCTGCTATTAACAGTGTAAAAATGGCAGCAATTTAAATATTCCACTTGAAAATCAACAGGCAAATTTTGATTGGCTTTTATAGGCTCCACCCACTTCCCTGAATATTAATCTCAATCACCCAGTGACCATCTGGGCAAAGTTTGAGAACCCTGCCATTAACAGTGTAAGAATGGCTGCAGTTTATATTTTCCCAGTGAAATTTGGTTTTGGTTCCGCCCACTATTTGTAACCTAGACACACAGACACAGTCACTCAATGACCAATTTTGTGAGCTTTGGGGTCCTTGGCATCGATAATTTGTACTTTCCCATGAAATGAAACAAATCTGATTCACTGTTTGTGGCTCTGTCCCCTTTTCTGAATTTGAACCTCAGTGACCCAATGACCAACTGTACCAGGTTTTAGGCTTGTGCCATTAACAGTGCAAGAATTGCAGCAATTTTAATATTCTCCTTGAAAAGTGACATGTGATTTTTGATTGGCATTTTTAGGCTCCACCCACTTTTCTGAATATTAACCACTTCCGGATTCTCGGAGCGTATATACACGCCCCTAAATCCAGAAGTGTATACCATGGAAACGGCCGCTCGTATGAGCGGCCGTTCCATGTCAGTTCCCGGAGGGTGTCTCCGTGAACACCCTGCGAGCCGATCGGCGGCTCGCAGGGTAAATGTAAACACACGGGGAAGATCTTCCCCGGTGTTTACATGTATACGGCGCTGCTGCGCAGCAGCGCCGTAGAGGAGATCGGCGATCCCCGGCCTCTGATTGGCCGGGGATCACCGGCATCTGATAGGCTAAAGCCTATCCCATCAGGCGCAGGACGGATTTCCGTCCTGCGCCGCTCACAGGGGGAGGGAGAGGGAGGGAAGGGGAAGGAGGCCAGGAAGCGCTGCGGAGGGGGGCTTTGAAGAGCCCCCCCCCCGCAAGCGCAAGCAGCCGGCGGCGATCAGACCCCCCCAGCAGGACATCCCCCTAGTGGGGAAAAAAGGGGGGAAGTCTGATCGCCCTGGCTGCTAGCTGATCTGTGCTGTGGGCTGGAGAGCCCACGCTGCACAGATCAGCATAAAATTTCATGGTGTGGAAGTGGTTAATCCCAGTCACCCAGTAACCAGCTATGCTAAGTTTGAGAACCCTGCCATTAACAGTGAAGAAGGGCTGCAGTTTACAATTTCCCAGAAAAATCTGTTTTTAACTCCACCCACTTTTTATAACCTTGACACAGTCACTACTCAATGACCAAGTTTGTGAGCTTTTGGGTTCCTGGCATCAAAATTGTGCTAATGGAAGCAGTTTATCCAGCAAAGAAATCTGGTTCTTTTTGGCTCCGCCCCTTTACTGAATTTGAACCCCAAACACTTAACAACCGACTGTAGCAGGTTTGAGGCCTCTGCTATTAACAGTGTGAGAATGACTGCAGTTTCAATATTCCCCTTGAAAATCAATAGGTGAATTTTGATTGGCTCTTGTAGGCTCCACCTACTTTTCCGAATATTAATCCTAGTCACCCAGTGACCAACTGTGTGAAGTTTGAGGACCCGGCCATTAACAGTGTAAGAAAAGCTGCAGTTTACATTTCCCTATGTAAAAAGTTAGTTGTTTTTGGCTCCGCCCACTATTTCTAATCTTTACATACATTCACTTAATGACCAAGTTTATGAGCTTTGGGGTCTTTGGCATCAATAAGTTGCATTTTACCTTTAAAATTAAACAAATCTGATTGGCTGTTTTTGGCCCGCTCCCTTCAGAATTTAAATCCCAGTCTCCCAGTGACTGACTGTAGCAAATGTTAGGCCTCTGCTATTAAGAGTGTATGAATGGCAGCAATGTAAATATTCCCCTTGAAAATTAAAAGGTGAATTTTGATTGGCTGCTGTAGGCTCCACCCACTTTTCTGAACATTAGTCCCAGCCACCCAGTGGCCAACTGTGTCACGTTTGAGAACCCTGCCAATAACAGAATGGCTGAAATCAATCTAACAAATCTGATTGGCTGTTTGTGGCTCCACCCCTTTAGTGCATTTGGACCCCAGTCACCCAATGACTGACTGTATCAGGTTTGAGGCCTCTGCCACTAACAGTGTAAGAATGGTAGCAATGTGAATATTCCCCTTGAAAATCAATAGGTACATTTTGATTGGCTGTTGTAGGCTCCACCCACATTTCTGAATGTTCATCCCAGTCACCCAGTGGCCAATTGTGTAAAGTATGAGAACCCTGCAATGTAAAAAATGAAGTTGTTGGCACTGGCCACTTTTTCTAACCTTGACATACAGTCACTCAATTATCAAGTTTATCAGCTTTGGGTTCCTTGGTATCAATACTTTGTATATTCCCATTGAAAAATAAACAAATCTGGCTGTTTGTGGCTCTGCCCCCTTCCTGAATGTGGGCCCCAGTCACCCAGTGACCAACTGTACCAGGTTTGAGGCATCTGCTTTTACCAGTATAAGAGAATGGTAGCAGATGAAATATTCCCTTTGAAAATCAAATGGGGAATTTTTATTGGCTGTTGTAGGCTCCACCCACCTTCCAAAATCTTAATCTGTCACCCAATGACCAACTGTGCAAAGTTTGAGAACCTTGCCATTAACGTTGTAAGAATGGCTGCAGTTTATATTTTCCCAGTAAAAGTTGTTTTGGCTCCGCCCACTTTTTGTAACCTCAACACACAGTCACTCAATGACCAAGTTTGTGAGCTGTCAGGTTCCTGGCATCAAAAATGTGTAAATGGAAGCAGTTTATCCACCAAGGAAATCTGATTGGCTGTATGTGGCCACGCCCCTTTAGTGAATTTGGACCCCAGTCACCCAATGACCGGCTGTAGCAAGTTTGAAGCCTCTGCAATTAAAAGTGTAAGAATAGCAGCAGTTTAAATATTCCCCTTGAAAATCAATAGGTGAATTTTGATTGGCTGTTGTAGGCTCCACCCATTTTCTTGAATCTTAATCGCATTCACCCAGTGACCAAGTGTGGCAAGTTTGAGAACTTTGTGATTAACAGTCTAAGAATGGCTGCAGTTTACATTTTCCCATTTAAAATGAACGGCTGAAATTTGATTGGCTGTTTTATGATCCACCCACTTTTCCTGGATTTGTAACCTCGGTCACCAAGTGACCAACTGTGCCATGTGTGGGGACTCTGGCTTGATTACTGTGAGAATGGCAGCCTTTTACATTTTTTCCATTGACTTGAATGGGTGGAATCTGATTTGCTGTTTGTAGCTCCGCCCATGTGTGCAGGGGGGCCGCGAGACCCCCAGAACATATCATCCCAGGTAGTAAGGGAACTGTGTACTAAGTTTCGTTCAAATCGGTCAAGCCGTTTTCGCGTGATCGTGGCACATACACACACACATACACATACACACACACATACACACACACATACACACACACATACATACATACATCCGATTTTATATATATAGATAATCACTCATAGTCAGGACTCAGGGAGATTAGAGAGAATGGGGAAGACTATGGACAATGGGTTACATAGGGGGGATGAGTTAGTATGGTAGATTGGTAGGTAAGGGATTTGTAAAATGTGAAGTAAAGTCTACTATCATCAAATGTTTGTGTGAGAGACAACCAAGCTAAATAAAAAGTACATACAAGTTTTATTTATACAGACAATTACTAGGCATTGGGGAAAAAAAGGAGTCCATACTGGCATTATTGACAGAACACCTGCATGTGTGTATACACTGAAATAAAACATTGAGTAGAAGCAGACAACATGCATTTCTGTCTGTAAACTATTGTATGGTGATACAGTAACCAAATAATTTGGATTGGTTTTAGCTTGATAGCATATTACTATAGGGATCCCTGAATTATGGCTGTTGGATAGGGATAATGATCATCCCTATCCAACAGCCATAAAGCAGGGATCCCTATAGTAACCCACTATCAAGCTAAAACCCATCCAAATTATTTGGTTACTATATCATACAATAGTTTATAGACAGAAATGCGTGTTGTCTGCTTCTACTGTAGTATTTCGATGTATACACATACAGGTGTGTTGGATAAATCACAAATTCAGGGTTGTTGCATGGTTGGTTAGGTCTCTTTTCCACAGACTGTTGAGTTGTGTGCTCAGCGAGCAGTTACCAGGCAGCAGTGAGCAGTTGTGAGAGTTTGAGAGGCATTTCACTGCCTATAAACAGTCTGTGGAAAGGAGGCCTTAGAGTAGGGATGATCAATGAGATGCAAATTCTTTTGAAATTATGCAAATATTTATGCAAATATATGCAGTTTGAAAATGGACGAATCAATTTAGGCCCCTTTTCCACAAACTGTTGAGCTGTGTGTTCGGCAAGCAGTTACCAGGCAGCAGTGAGCAGCTGTGAGAGTTTGGGAGGCATTTCACTGCCTATCAACAGTTCGTGGAAAAGAGGCCTTAAACCCAGGTTTGGTCCATTTTCAAGCTGCATATATCTGCATACAAATTTGCATCAACTCAGAAGAACTTGCATATCTTTGATCATCCCCTAGATGGCAGTAGTGGTGAACGACTATTGGGTTATGGTCAGTGCACTACTAGGACTAGGGATGATCAATGAGATGGGTTTACATTGATTGGTTGGTTCATTTTCAAGCTGCACACATTTGCATAAAAAATCATAAATTAGCATCAACTCGGAATCATTTGAATATCTGTGATCATCATTAACTAGGACCAGCAGACCTGTCTCTAAGGCCTCTTTTCCACGGACTGTTCACAGGAAGTGAAATGCCTCTCAAACTCTCACAACTGCTCACTGCTGCCCAGTAACTGCTTGCTGAGCACTAGGGATGATCAAAACCACCAAATTCCGTTCCGCCAGAAATCACAGATTAAGTCAGTGTTAAATTCCGCTGAATTTGTATGAAATTCCGCGGAATTCCGGATTCCGTCGGAAATTTGTAAAATCTGTCTCTCTTCTTCTCCTCCTCCTCCCAGAGAATTGTAGTTTTTCAAAAGCCAGCTTACATACCTTGGCCAGGAATTGAACCCAGGTCTCAGTGTGTAGTAGGTATCTGACTTACCCCCTAGACCAGGTATGTCAAACCGGTCCTACGAGGGCCGAGATCCTCACACATTTTTGATACAGCTCAAATGAATTGATAGGTCTGAATCAGGAAAGGTGTGGTCCATCAGGTAGAACACATTCCTCTCTTTCTCAGCCCATCCTAAACACTGGCATGGATCTGGCCCTCCAGGCCTGGAGTTCAACACATGTGCCCTAGACCACCAACCACACTACATGCTAAAGCCAGCCTAGCATGTACCATTATGATCAATCCAATAGAAAAGTAGCATGCTTAACCACCCTGGCGTTCTGATAAAATCGCCAGGGTGGCTGCGGGAGGGTTTTTTGGCCTTCCGTGTTTCGCTTACCTCGTCGCCATGGCGACGAGCGGAGTGACGTCATGGACGTCAGCCGACGTCCTGACGTCAGCCGCCTCCGATCCAGCCCTTAGCGCTGGCCGGAACTGTTTGTTCCGGCTACGCTGGGCTCGGGCGGCTGGGGGGACCCTCTTTCGCCGCTGCACACGGCGGATCGCCGCTGCACGCGGCGGATCGCCGCTGCACGCGGCGGATCGCCGCGCTGCAGCGGCGATCAGGCAGCACACGCGGCTGGCAAAGTGCCGGCTGCGTGTGCTGCTTTTTATTTCATTAAAATCGGCCCAGCAGGGCTTGAGCGGCAGCCTCCGGCGGTGTTGGATGAGCTGAGCTCGTCCAGACCGCTCAGCAGGTTAAAGAGTAACTGTTAGGCTTAAAAACAAAAATCAATTCCCTATTTCTATCTGTAATACAGATACAATGGCTATCATTCATAAAGGAGCTGTCGGTACGGGGAATCAGTGTGGGAAAACACCGCTGGCGGTGTTTTAGACTTCTGGGTGGGCATTCATAAAAAAACATCCAGGTGCGGTGGCAGTGCGTCACTAGGCAATGCTCGGAGAAGCGACGCTGATGATCTGCTGCTATGTGTGCCCACACTGGCAGCGCAGCAAGCAGGGAACTTTGTGGAGGAGGGAGATATCTAACTTTTGTTCGCACCGGCGGGCAGACAAGCGGGATGAAGCGGTATGGTACTGAGGGAACAGCAGGAAGCCAGGGGAGGTATATATTTCATGCCGACGGACATGCGGGCAGAAGCGGTGCACTACTAGGACAGATAAGTCAGAGGAACTTTGTGGAGAGCAGCAGATAAGTTCAATTAGGCCCCTGGTACCACCGCTAGGAACCAGGGCCTATTATGTCTCGCTGCCTGCCCTCCTGCTGCCAGTCTGCCACACACTCATTCTCCTCACGCTGCCTGCTGTTGTATTTCCTCCTGCAGTCTGTGTCTCCACTGCCAGGGAACACATTAAAAGGTGCTGCTGCCCATGTGCCACCAGCTATTTACGCTCAAAAATAGCTGCATTATTTTGAAAAATATATATATATATTTTAGAGGTGTCCGGGTTGAAAACTGTGCTGTCCCAATTGTGTATTGGACACAATGTGGGCTTCACGACCGCTGTCTGTAACCTCATGGTGTTTATTTACGGCCCTGGTACCAACGCTAGGACCCAGGGCCTATTATGTCACTCACATCACACTGCCTGACACACACTAATCCTCCTCCTGTAGCTGCATTGAGCTTCTGCTGTCTGTGTGCTGCTACCACTGCCAGGGAGAACAGAAGAAGAGGAGGAAGAGGAGGATTCCAACCATTTTGGACACATCTTCTCTAGGGATGCTCGGAAACTTCCACGGAATTATGAATTCCGTGATTCCGGCCGGAATTAGGTTAATTCCGATTCCGGTAGTCCAAACGGAATTCCTATCTCTCTCTCTCTCTCTCTCTCTCTTCTCCTCCTCCTCCTCTGTGGAGGAGGGAGATATCTAACTTTTGTTCGGACCGGCGGGCAGACAAGCGGGATGAAGCGGTATGGTACTAAGGGAACAGCAGGAAGCCAGGGGAGGTATATATTTCATGCCGACGGACATGCGGGCAGAAGCGGTGCACTACTAGGACAGATAAGACTCCTCCTCCATCATCCAGAAGGTAATTGCAGATTTTCAAAACAGCTTATATACCACAGCTGGGATTTGAACCCAGGGTGCAGTGTGTAGTAGGTACTAGGTATCTGTCTTACCCTCTAGACCATGAATCACACTACATGGTAAAGCTTGCCTAGCATAAACCATACTACCATTATGATCAATTCAATAGAAAAAGTAGCATGATTAAGGATTTGTACTTTTTGAAAAGCATGCTTATATACCATAGCTGGGATTTGAACCCAGGATGCAGTGTGTAGTAGGTACTAGGTATCTGTCTTACCCTCTAGACCATGAACCACACTACATGGTAAAGCTTGCCTAGCATAAACCATACTACCATTATGATCAATTCAATAGAAAAAGTAGCATGATTAAGGATTGGTACTTTTTGAAAAGCACCATACCATAGCTGGGATTTGAACCCAGGATGCAGTGTGTAGTAGGTACTAGGTATCTGTCTTACCCTCTAGACCATGAACCACACTACATGGTAGTAGGTATCTGTCTTACCCCCTAGACCATCAACCACACTCAGGGCCGGGCCGAGGCTGGAGAGGCTCCAGCCTCAGGGCGCAGTGTAGGAGGGGGTGCACAATTCATTCAGCTGTCATTCCCAATTGTGTTTGAAGCAGAAAGAAATAAGAAAAGGTGATACATGGCAGCGACTGCAAGCCAGATAAGTAGCGATTAAGGTGTTGGGGGCCCTGGGGCACCTCTTAGTGTAATAGCAATCAGTGAGTGACGGCTGGGGTGGGAGGGATGGGAGGACGCACTTTGCTGTCTCAGCCTTGGGTGCTGAAGGACCTTGTCCCACCTCTACATGCTAAAGCTGGCCTAGCATGTACCATACTACCAGTATGATCAATTCAATAGATATGCTATGGTATATAAGCATGCTTTTCAAAAAGTACCAATCCTTAATCATGCTACTTTTTCTATTGAATTGATCATAATGGTAGTATGGTTTATGCTAGGCAAGCTTTACCATGTAGTGTGGTTCATGGTCTAGAGGGTAAGACAGATACCTAATACCTACTACACACTGCATCATGGGTTCAAATCCCAGCTGTGGTATATAAGCTGTTTTGAAAATCTGCAATTCCCTACTGGATGATATAAGAGGATGGATGGATGGAGAGGAGGAGGAGGAGGAGAGAGAGAGATTACAATTTTTCCGACGGAATTCCGTATAGGGCGGAATTCCGCCGGAATGAAACGGTAGCGGAATTTCAGTATGACGGAATTGTCCCGGAAACGGAAATGGGCTTTTCCGACCATGCCTGATCTTCTCATGCAACCACTTTTCATGAAGTTAATTTACTATTTTTGATACCTTTTTTATAACTACTACATCACCACATAATCACTTGATGTTTTTCTTCATAAAAAAGGTGGTTTCATGCATCATTGACCTCCAATACAAGTTTTAAAAGCTATTTAAGGCCAGCTCAAATATTTTACTCAAATACAGACTCGGATAGTGACGTCAGATATCCGAGTTCAAATCGGATATTCGATTAACTCGAATACAGAACTTCGAGTGAATTCGGATAGTTTACTATACGAATTCGACCAAACTCGAATAGGATAATGAGGTATCCGACCAACACTGAACGTCATGTAAGGACTATATCCTGCACACTTTAACATGTACAGCCCCTCTACACTATTATTTCCAGCCCATGCAGAGTGCAGACCACCTCATGCTCCAGGACTGAGAGGGGCAGGGTTGCAGCCTGGACAAATCCTATCGGGTTCTAAAGGACCAGGATTGGGATCAAATTGTGCATATGGTTGTTCAGTTTTGGGATCTTATGGGGTATGTCCCCAAAACAACAACATTGTGTAAAATCTGCTTTACCCGTTAATTACAACAGGGCGAGATATATATATATATATATATATATATATATATATATATATATATATATATATATATATATACATATATATATATATATATATATATATATTTTTTTTTTTTTTTAGTGTTGTCCGGATCATGAACGATTCAGATCTTTGATCCGAATCTCTTTTGTAAGTCGAATCATCCGGATCACCAAAATGAATAATTCGGATCAAAAAGGGGGTGGAGCCGGGAGCGGCACGCCCCCCTCTCAGCGGGCAGCGGGGTCCTGGAAGCAGAGCAGAGATGGATCACTCAGTTGGAGGGGAGCCAGCCTTGCAGGGACAGGTAGATGAGAGAGAGGGGACATGGGTGCCACTGCCAGATATGTGTAGAGCAGGGCCGGGCCGAGGCATGGGCTGAAAAGGCTCCAGCCTCAGGGCGCAGTGTAGGAGGGGGCGCAGAATTCATTCAGCTGTCATTCCTAATTGTGTATGAAGCAGAAAGAAATAAGAAAACGGATACATGGCAGTGACTGCAAGCCACACAACTAGATATTAAGGTGTTGGGGAGATTCAGCCAGAAAAAAGAAGTTGCGATCACAATCCTGATCTCCAATTGAGTATAGGATTTCCCTGTAAAAGATTCAAATATAGTGCAATATTGTTTCAATGGAACACCCGTGATTCACTCCACATAACTGTGCAGGGAATAACCTCCACCACAGAACAGAGGAAGCCGAGAATAGGGGGGGTTTTTCCACCCCCTTGTGAGTCTCACTCACCAAATACTTTCTTGTTATTCCAGCATATAAGCCCTCCAATCTGGGCAACAACCATATGGGACCTTTAGATATAAAAGAGCGGGACTCGCATAGCGTAAAAAACCTTCCACATTTATTGCTAAAACCTTTTAAAATATGCGTACCAGATAGAAGTTTTCACAAGCGTTTGTTTATGGTGCCAGCACCGCCGCGGTCGGATCTCTGCTGAACTCCACACTCCCCGCTGGATCACTTCCTCATTCCGTCCCACGTGACTCCTTAGCTCCGCCCTACGCGTTTCGTCATTTGACTCATCAGGGGCATGGAGTCACGCTATTAGGGACGCTATTTAAATATCTCCTGTACCCGCCCGCCTCCATTCCCCTATAAACCAGCCCCACCCACCTCATGCATATGCACGTATCCCATACTATCTACAACTATTGCAACAAAAATCCCCGCCATGGTGCTGCCACTTACATCAGAATAAACCTCCCACGTGTGCCTCCCCCCTCCCATCTAACCCTCAATTTCTTTTAATCCACAGCAACCTTCAATACGTAACATTCCCCCATACCTCCATCAATCCACAGTCCCATCGTCATGCCACCTTGGATGTGTTGGATTAAGGTTGTAAAATTGGTGGGGTATATTAAATAAATAGGATTAAGATGGATATGTGCAATACTTGATAAAGACACCAGGTGGTGGTGGTGGATAGGGAATAAGAACGGTATGAGTGTATTTCTGTCTCCTCCATTTACATACCACTAGATGGTGCTATAGGATTAGGAATTGAGTAAAAGATGCTCCGTAAGCAGGCGGAAAAGAGCTTTGTAAGAGCGGGGGTATAAGGTATGCTGTGTATATGCGGAAAACAGCTACCGCATGTATACGGTGAACAGTAGAAGGAGGAGATTTAGGTAATGCACTTTTGCACAGTATGGATTTGTTTATATATGAGAATCGAATGAATTGGAATGTTAACAATATTTGTATATGGCTTTGAGTAACTAATAACGGGGGGGGGGGGGGGGGTGGTGATTCATGTAGTGATTGTTATAATATGATTCTGGACACATGACGATGGGACTGTGGATTGATGGAGGTATGGGGGAATGTTACGTATTGAAGGTTGCTGTGGATTAAAAGAAATTGAGGGTTAGATGGGAGGGGGGAGGCACACGTGGGAGGTTTATTCTGATGTAAGTGGCAGCACCATGGCGGGGATTTTTGTTGCAATAGTTGTAGATAGTATGGGATACGTGCATATGCATGAGGTGGGTGAGGCTGGTTTATAGGGGAATGGAGGCGGGAGGGTACAGGAGATATTTAAATAGCGTCCCTAATAGCGTGACTCCATGCCCCTGATGAGTCAAATGACGAAACGCGTAGGGCGGAGCTAAGGAGTCACGTGGGACGGAATGAGGAAGTGATCCAGCGGGGAGTGTGGAGTTCAGCAGAGATCCGACCGCGGCGGTGCTGGCACCATAAACAAACGCCTGTGAAAACTTCTATCTGGTACGCATATTTTAAAAGGTTTTAGCAATAAATGTGGAAGGTTTTTTACGCTATGCGAGTCCCGCTCTTTTATATCTAAAGGTCCCATATGGTTGTTGCCCAGATTGGAGGGTTTATATGCTGGAATAACAAGAAAGTATTTGGTGAGTGAGACTCACAAGGGGGTGGAAACCCCCCCCCTATTCTCGGCTTCCTCTGTTCTGTGGTGGAGGTTATTCCCTGCACAGTTATGTGGAGTGAATCACGGGTGTTCCATTGAAACAATATTGCACTATATTTGAATCTTTTACAGGGAAATCCTATACTCAATTGGAGATCAGGATTGTGATCGCAACTTCTTTTTTCTGGCTGGATTTTAACAGGAGTGTGTACTCAAGTGAAAGTCTGCGGATCCCCTATATAAACTGGTGACGTTTTCTGGTGCTATATATATTAGATCTGATCTGAAGTGCTGTGGAGCGCAGTCTTTTTGCCTTTCTGAGGGCATTTGGATTATACTGTTGGGGAGATTGTGGGCCCTGTGGTGCCCCTTAGTCTAATAGCAATCAGTGTGTGACGGCTGGGGTGGCAGGGATGGAGGGGCGCACTTTGGTGTCTCAGCCTTGGGTGCTGGAGGACCTTGTCCCGGCTCTGGTGTAGAGCATACTGGCTATGTGCTGCTGATTTTAGGCTGTCTGTTCCGGTAGTGCTGCATAGTGAACAAATGGGAAACTTTTGGCTCCGAAGCACAGCTCAGTAACTTTGCAAACAGCATGCTGGGCTAGGACAGCAGGCACTGTGATTGCTGTGCAATATGATCCTCCTGCACTCTGCGCTAAACAGCTGCACTTCACTTCTCCCTAAATTTATGATGCATGTTGGAGGTGAAAACAGGACACATTGGGGTGGGGGAATGCTTTCCTTCACTGTGAGCATATGATTGCAACATGTGGGTAATGTGTGCAAAAAACATTTCTGCTCTCTGCTCACCCCTCTTCATCCACTTCCTCCCTTCTCTGTTCACTGCAGGGAATGTCCTGTCCTGCTAGTCATTTCACCCCCGAATATTTATTCTTTTATTTTGGAAAGACCACCAAAGGCCACTGGATGCTTTTCCTTTATTCACCTCATGGTGGCAGTGGTGCACGGACTTTGCTAGGCCAAATAAAAACGCAACAGAAAAGGACGAGAATCACCAGACATTCTTGATAACCAGACATTCTTCATTTACCAAAACAAACAGGCTAGACAGATCATGTACTACAATATCTAGCCAAACAACACAAATATGGCGCTATATAACATAGTATATCCGAATGCGGCTCTTCAGAGACAGAGTGGGCGGCTCTTAGAAGAGCCTTTGGGTGGAACGATGATCAGAATGAGAATGGTAGGCTTAGCCCCCGAATCCGTAGAGGGTGCGTCCCTGGCGCTTAAGGGCGTACACCACATCCATGGCGGTGACAGTCTTCCTCTTGGCGTGCTCGGTGTAGGTGACGGCGTCCCGGATGACGTTCTCCAGGAAAACCTTCAGCACTCCGCGGGTCTCCTCATAGATGAGGCCGGAGATGCGCTTGACACCCCCTCTGCGGGCCAGGCGGCGGATGGCGGGCTTAGTGATGCCCTGGATGTTATCCCGGAGCACCTTCCGGTGCCGCTTGGCGCCTCCTTTCCCGAGTCCCTTCCCGCCCTTTCCTCGGCCAGACATGCTTGTATTGCTGCTTCTTCTCCGCTATAGAGACGAACTGATCTGTGCTGCCGCTCCTTCTCATCTTATACAGTCTGAGCGGACCTGAGGGGAGACTGCACAGAAGAGGGCGGAGCCACAGGCAGATTTGTAATGTTGTTTAAATATACTCTTTTCTACTTTTTTAATTAGCTGTACTTGAGCAGTAAATTGTCACTGATTAGTTTATTTGCCGTTTAGCAGCAATTATATATGTAGATGGGTAATCAGAAACTGTATTTGCAGAAAATCGTTCCTCCACTGCAGAATGTAAATATCGGTAAGTAGTTTAATAACTGACTGTGCTAAATAATAACGGTCGATCTGTTTAAGGGTTATATTATTTTGCTATATAAATCTCTATAACGTCTCTTCTGTCTTTGTAAAGCATGCGGACCTAATGGGAGACTGCAATGAAGGGGGTGGAGCGAAAGGATGCTTTTTCTTTTCCAAAAGAGCTGCAATGGTTTCGTAAGTGCCGATTTTCAAGAAACGGAAATGTTTTGTAGCACAATCTCTCATCAGAGCTATTTCAGCTGCCAGTTATTGTGGCCGATCGCTGATTATTGTTCTGCCGTCATTGCGAACTTCAGGCAGGCAGTCGAATGTGTTGTAACTGCTGGAGCATAGAAGAGAAACAGTTTCCCCCCTACATAGGTGTGAGCAGCGGTAACACTTGATCTCCTAAGGCCCCGTTCACACTTGCGGTTTTGTCAAAACCGCACCGGATGTCCGGACCGCACCGTATCCGGACCGGACCTGATCCGTACGGTTCCTATCCGGATCCGGTCCGTTTGCATCCGGTTTCCGTGCGGTGTGAACACGGTTGCGGTCCGGATCCGGTTTCTTAAGGAGATAACAACCTGTAAATACCTGGGGTCTGGGAGGTCAGCAGAAGGGTCTGGGGTCATTGTTGGAGACAGGTGGACGTGTGGAGACCATCCGTGGATACAGAGACTGCTGTTGGGACCATGGATCCAGGCATTTTTCGTATACCTGGGAATTCTCTGTTGTTCGCCTCCTCGTTATCAGACTTATATCAGACATGTTGCTGCCTAGAGCTCCAGCATGAAATCGCTGCTGCCCCACTCTGTGAACTCCATGTGGTCCCCATCCAAAATGCATAGGAAGTGGGGTAGAACGTCCGGTTTTTGTAGCCAGTGTGTTGTGCGCTCTCCGGTTCTCATTACTTTGTATTGGCCGGATGGTGCAGTCCGGCTCCGCCCCGGATACGGCTGCCGGAGGAGCCGGACCAAAAAATAGCGCATGTTGGAACGGACGCCGGAGTCCGGATCCGGTCCGGCTCCGGTCCGGCAGAACGGACGCATGTGAACGGACGCATAGGCTTTCATTGCTATTGCCGTGCGTCCGTTCCGTCCGTTCTGCAAGCGGTCCGGCTCCGGCACGGCGATTCCGGACGGCCACCGCTAATGTGAACCGGGCCTAACAGAGAACACACAGTATTGTACCAATCATATCTGTAGCACTGGTACATAGCCACGCAACCCACTACTCTCATAGGATGAGCGCACAAACCAATTCACATCCTGGTCATCCAGCACTACAGAGAACATGTCACGGGACTGTCCCTCGGAGCTCAAACTCCCTCCGTTACCCTCACCAATATCTCTGCCAGTAACCGTGAATTGAGGCTGGGATAAGTACAAAGGGCGGCTAGACAAACACTGTAGCGGTGTTTCTGCCGAAAATGGCAGCAGCGACCAGGGATTGAGCGCCTCTCCAGAGCAACGGGAGATTTACTGATCCTGCCTAATGCAGCAGCCAGACACCGAAATGTACCCATGCTAATCAATAGGAATCTCCTTATATACAAACTAACACTGGCGTACCTATATCCATGCTCCGTGTAGACAGTGTGGGTGGCTCTGAAAAGAGCCTTTGGGTTCTGTGATATCTTCAGATGCAGGGAATTACTTGCTCTTGGCGGCCTTGTGGCTCTCGGTCTTCTTGGGCAGCAGCACGGCCTGGATGTTGGGCAGGACGCCCCCCTGGGCGATGGTCACCCCACCCAGCAGCTTGTTGAGCTCCTCGTCGTTGCGCACGGCCAGCTGCAAGTGGCGGGGGATGATGCGGGTCTTCTTGTTGTCCCGGGCGGCGTTGCCAGCCAGCTCCAGGATCTCAGCGGTCAGATACTCCAGCACTGCGGCCAGATAGACCGGAGCTCCGGCCCCCACCCGCTCCGCATAGTTGCCCTTCCTCAGCAGACGGTGAACACGGCCGACTGGGAACTGCAGCCCGGCCCGGGAGGAGCGAGTCTTGGCCTTAGCACGGGCCTTGCCGCCTTGTTTGCCTCTTCCAGACATGCTATCAGCTCTATGGATGTCTCACCAGCACTGGAATCGCTGAGTGCGCCCCGCCTCCCTCTATATATACTCTGCAGCCTGTTCTTCTGTGCCACCCTATTGGTTCCTGTCTGATTCAGCCAATGGAATGTAAACTCAGCATTTCACCAATCAGCAAACTCTGGGCGTTCCTCTACGCTGAAGCCGCCAATGGGATTATCTTCGGGTTCTCAGTAAGGTGTTTTGCACACGGCGCGTCTCCAGCCAGTGAGAGGGAAGGAAATCATCAGCCAGTGACGCTGCCCAATAGTGTAGAGAGAAGCGCTGCAGCCTGATTAGCATAGGCCGCCTATATAAAGAGGGGAGGCGGCGCTGCTCCTCATTGTGTCTCCGCACTCTGCAGAGTTACTGAGAAGCCGCTGCAATGCCTGAACCAGCCAAGTCCGCCCCGGCGCCCAAGAAGGGCTCTAAGAAAGCGGTGAGCAAGACTCAGAAGAAGGACGGCAAGAAGCGCAGGAAGACCAGGAAGGAGAGCTACGCCATCTACGTGTACAAGGTGCTGAAGCAGGTGCACCCCGACACCGGCATCTCCTCCAAGGCCATGAGCATCATGAACTCCTTCGTCAATGACATCTTCGAGCGCATCGCCGGGGAAGCTTCCCGCCTGGCTCATTACAACAAGCGCCACACCATCACCTCCCGGGAGATCCAGACCGCCGTCCGGCTGCTGCTGCCGGGAGAGCTGGCCAAGCACGCCGTGTCCGAGGGCACCAAGGCCATCACCAAGTACACCAGCGCCAAGTAATCTCTCCATACCGATCATAACCCAAAGGCTCTTCTAAGAGCCACCCACTGATTCACTATGGAGCTCTGATATGATCTGACGTGCTATTTCATGTCTTTTCCAGTTGTCATTTCCTCATTAGCGTGTAAAAGGTAAACTTCGTGTGTGGCTGGTTTAGGGAGGCTGCTTTGTGTACTAAGCTCCCTGGTATAACTTCGGTCACGAAATTCATTAAATTATTTCCAAGGAATTGGGATTCTTCCGTGGAGATTACAGCATAATCGGGTGCCCAATACTTATCTGTGGTGGACACCGATTGACACGATATTCCCGAGAATACAATGAACCGTAGTAGACTGAAGTGATTATAAAGGTGGTTATGTTTGCTGCTGTGCGCCAGACTCTGCACAATACATCCATGTCTCGCTGCAGAGAAGCTTAGTCAATGCCATCATCCTGGCTCAAAACATTTTGATAAAGGATTTGCGACATTTATTGTATCTGAATTCACAAAGAAATGTGTACCCTCCATTCTTATACTGCTGCCGGTGTTACTCGCCCCCTGGTGGTAACTACTCACTCACTCTCCAAACAAGTAATATTGCCTTAGTCCTGACAACTTTCTGATCAAGAGACCTCGATCTTGTTTATTACATCCCCAGTAATGTTCTCTTAATAGATCCAAACCCCCATTATTGGAAATTGTAATTTAGCTAGGTTTGTTCGCGAACCCTGGTTGTTCTGGATAATTTCCCTCATTCTGAACAAACAGCATTTCTCTCGCTGTTATGATTTCTTTAGTGGGTAACATGATTTAGATGTGTTCAAATAATGCACAGGCTGCAGTTAACCAGACCAAGTTCAGTGAAAAAATAAAATGCTTCCACTTCAGGTCTCCTCACCTGACCCTCATCAACCCTTCTATCCCTGTGTCACTTCTCTTGACCCTCAAAGTACACTTCCACTCTCCATGTCATCTCTCCTGAGTCCTGACCCTCAACTACCCTTCCATCCTCCGTCATCTCTCCTGACCCTCATCCACTCTTCCACCCTCCATGTCATCTCTCCCGCTGATCCTCATCCACTCTTCCACCCAGTGGTGCTCAGCAGAGCTCGAATATTCGAGCTCTTTTTCAGCTATTCGAGCTCTGAATAGCTGGAGCTATTCGAATGGGCTATTCGAGTGAACTTGAATAGCCCATTCACTATTCGCGCTATTCGAGCTAACAGCGCTATTCGAGCTCGAATACCGAGCTCGAATAGCGTCATAGCCCAGATTGATGTCCTTAGAGCCAATCAGAGGGCTCCCAGGCCCTCTGACGGCAGCCAATCACTGAGGGGGACCCTGGCCAGCCCCTACCCTATAAATAGCAGCCGCCATGTTCCGTTTCTCCGTCCTTGCCCGACTTTGCACAGAGAGAGAGAGAGATCTGCTCCTTTGTGCGTTGGCTTAGCAAGAGCTTTATTGTGGTCATTTACCTAGCGTTTTTGCTCACATACACCTCCTATATACACCTATATTGTTGTTAGTTAGATAGACATTGTATTTTAGTTAGTAGCTTTTGTGTTACATAGAGAGAGACTCAGACAGCTGCTGCAGGCTTACAGCTTTAGGCCTCAGGGCCTGCCTGTGTGGGCAGCTGTTCTCTCCTGTCCTCTGTTTATTTCTCATCTATACCAGTATTTCTGCTGTCCTTTAGTACTGATTGATTGTATTTTGTAATGTAGTTATATACTGTAACTGTACTAGGACACTCACTCAGTCACTGTTCATAGGCTACTAGCTCCTGCGTGTGCGTGCACTCACTGTCTGTGTACTGTACACACACACACACTATTTCCTTCTGAATAGTTATATACTGTAACTGTACTAGGACACTCACTGTCACTGTCCATAGGCTACTAGCTCCTGCGTGTGCGTGCACTCACTGTCTGTGTACTGTACACACACTCTATTTCCTTCTGAATAGTTATATACTGTAACTGTACTAGGACACTCACTCACTGACACTGTTCATAGGCTACTAGCTCCTGCGTGTGCGTGCACTCACTGTCTGTGTACTGTACACACACTCTATTTCCTTCTGATTACTGATTGATTATTGTAATTTCTGGTTGTACTTACTGTTACTACTTACTGTACTAGTAGGGACACTCAGTCACTGTTCATAGGCTAGCTCCTGCGTGTGCGTGCACTCACTCACTGTCTGTGTACACACACTCTATTTCCTTGTGATTATTACTACTGATTATTGTAACTTCTAGTTGTACTTACTGACTCTGTTACTACTTACTGTACTAGACACTCACTCAGTCACCTCGCCCACCAACCCACTTCATTAAAGTACCCCACTTTTCACCCGCCCTTTTAAAAAACTTTTGTGTTTACGCCCAAAACATCGAAGATGTCTGGAAGTGGCAGCCAGCGCGGTCTGGGCAAGGGGAAGGGCAGCAAGGGAATCAGGAGGAGAGGGAGCAGCATTGTGGCAAGCCGCGGGCGCAGCCGCGCCACCATGCACAGTTTCGCAGCAGCAGCGTCAGTGGCTAACATTCCTCCTATAGGACTGGCCGTGGACGCCTTGGGCGCCGCCCAGCAGGAGCATCTGCAACTCACGCTGCAGAGACACAGCAGCAGCAGCGTGTAGCACCTGCTCCGATTTTCCTCCAGCCGGGTCGGAAACGTCCCATTGAGGAAATGCAGACACTGTGGTGCAACTGATGACGGAGGATGAGCAGCCCGCCATCAGCTCTGCATCCGAGGCCTCCACCCTCACCACCACCACCACCACCACCCCTGTTCGCAGCAGCCGCCCAGCAGGGCCTGGGGAGGAGGCCAGTTCACCGTCAGTCGCCGACCTGTCACTCAGCACTCTTTTGACCCCAGGCATGATGAGTCAATTGTCTGCTGTTGTTGGCGATTTGGAGGAGGAGATGCTGATGGGCACTTTGGGGGATGAGGGATTGGACAGCAAGACTGTGGCGACAGTCAAGCAGCCCATCCATGCATCAGGAGAGGAGTTTGGGGGGTCATCATCCCAGCAGGACATGTTTCAGGAGGGGGAGGATGATGATGACACGGTGACAGACAGAGACTGGGTGCCACCAGCTCCAGGGGATGTCGTCATCAGCAGCTCTGAGGAGGAGGAGGAGGATGCGCTTGTGGGCCTTGCAAGGAGGCGCATCATTGCAAGCATTGGCAGCAGTAGGCAGGTCCCCCAGCCTGCTGGTGTCTCAGGCTCAGCAGCAGCAGCATCTGCCAGTACCACCACCAGCCGCACCCAAGCCCCCCCCCCCCCCCCAACCACCACAGGGAGACAGGCAGCAGCGGTTCCATGCCGTAGGGGGTTGTTTTTGTCACCAATCTGGCGCTTTTTCACCATGCCCACAGTGTACAGCAAGTACGCCACTTGCAACCACTGTCAGCGGAAGTTGAGCAGAGGTGCAGACCCCTTAAAGTTCAGCACCAGCTCGCTCATCAACCACCTTGCTGCGAAACATTTCCACCAGCATGAGGAGTTCCAGAGGCTGAAGGCATCTGGTGCTGGCAGTGGCACCACACCCATCACTGCACAGCCTTCAGCAGCAGCAGCAGCAGCAGCAGCAACAGCAGCCACCCGCCCTCCTGCTCCTCCAGCAGCACCAGCAGGAGTGCGGAAATGCACTGCTCCTCCCCCCTCTGCAACTCCTGCCGCCGACACTGAGGCCTGTTCTGGCAGCCAGTCCTCAGTGGCCTCCTCTGCTGTGTCTGCTGATTCCCGTGCCAGCAAAAGGCCACGCCAGAGCCTTTTGAGCAAGTCCTTCCAGGGGGTGGTTAGGGCTCTGCCTCCCAGCAGCCGTCGCGTGCGGCAGCTGAACGGCTTGCTGGCACGGGCCATGTGCTCCCAACTCCTGCCGTACACGCTCGTGCAGGAGGGGAGCGACATTCGTGCGCTGCTTGCTTGCGCAGCCCCAGACTGGCAGCTCCCCAGCAGACACTTCTTCGCCCGCAAGGCCATTCCTGCACTGCACCGCTTTGTGATGGCCAATGTGGAGCGAGGGCTGGAGCACGCGGTTGGTGAAAGGGTCCACGTCACCATGGACTCCTGGAGCAGCCGCTTCGGGACAGGCCGCTACCTGTCCTTCACTGTCCACTGGGTCAGCTTGGTGGAAAGGGGTGAGGATGGGAGAGCAGCAGCGGGCACAGCAGCAGCAGCAACACAGTGGGTGGTGCCACCCCGCAGGGTCGGGGGAACTGCAGCAGGTTCCTCCGATCCTCTGCCATCCTCCGGCACACCTGGCAAAACCCCCCGCCTCAGCAGCAGCGTGAACGCCCGCCACTGCCAAGCGCTGCTGCACTTGGTCAGCCTTGGGAAGACCAAGCTGACGGCAACCCATGTGTTGGCCAAACTCCAGGAGCAGGAGAGGATTTGGCTGACCCCCAGAGGCCTCAGAGTCTGAGAGGTGGTGGCCGACAATGGGGCCAATCTGGTTGCCGCAATAGACAGGGGAAACCTGACCCACATCCCCTGTCTTGCCCACGTGCTGAACCTGGTGGTGCAGAAGTTCTTGCGCACCTACCAGGGGATGGGCGAACTGCTGGAAATGGCAAGGAACGTTGTGCGTCACTTCCGGCGCTCGGCTGCAGCCTGTGCGAGCCTGGAAGACGTGCAAAAGGAGCTGGAGCTGCCACGCCATCGGCTGATCCTTGACGTTCCGACTCGCTGGAACTCCACCCTGGCGATGTTGGAGCGTCTGGTTGAACAGAAGCACGCTGTCAACCAGTACCTTGCCCAGGCCACTGTTTCCGCCGCTCAGAGAAGGGACAGGACCAGCAACATCCCGTCCATCGTCCTCGATGATGACTGGAGGCACATGCAGCAGGTGTGCTTAGTGCTGGCTTCCTTTCTGCAGGCCACTAACATGGTGAGCAGGGACCATGCTATGGTCTGCGAGTGGGTGCCCCTGGTTTGTCTGCTGAACAGGGCCCTCGATGCTTTGCTGGAACAGGGAGCGGCAGCCTTGGACCAGCAGGAGCGGCAAGCAGCTGCACACTCCACCTCTGAGGGGGAGGAGGAGGAGGACTTGGTGGAGGTCCCTGACCTTGCTGCTGATGAGGGGGATCAGCACAGCGCAGCTGAGTTGGTGCGGGGGTGGAGAGAGGATGAGGCGGCAGAGGAGGAGGATGAGGAGGACAGCAACAGCACTGCCGTCGATGTGCCAGCAGACGTGGCCCGCCTCTTCCCAATGGCAGCGCACATGCTGACGTGCCTGCGCAGGGACCCCAGGGTGATCCAGATGAAGCAGAGGGAGGACATCTGGATCAGCATGATGTTGGACCCGCGCCTCAAGGGGAAGTTGAGCCAGTTCCTGCCGCCTGCAGGAGGAGACCTAGCGCAACAAATAAGGAGCTTGCAGCAGGCCCTTGTTGAGCGCTTGGAGGAAGCCTTCCCCCAGCCTTCCACCCCCACTGTCCAGCCAGCACAGAGGCAGCAGCAGGTGCCTGCATCCAGCAGCAAGCGCCCCACAGACCTGCTGTCTTTCAGCCACGAGCTCTATAGGACTGTAGAGGCTCCGGCAGCAGTGACTAGAGAGGAGGTGCATGCAGCAGCATCCTCCTCCGGTCACAGCCAGCGCCTGACCCGCATGGTGGCTGACTACATGGGGTCCTACAGCGGGCTTGACAGCGATGCCCCTGTTGATCCCATGGAGTATTGGGTCAAGCACCTGGAGATCTGGAGCGAGCTGGCGCAGTACGCCCTGGAAGTGCTGTCCTGTCCCCCTTCCAGCGTGCTGTCCGAGCGCTGCTTCAGTGCAGCTGGTGGCGTGGTCACCGAGAAACGCTCACGTCTGTCTCACAAGTCTGTGGACAGACTGACGTTTCTCAAGATGAACCAGGCGTGGGTGGAAGGCGAGTTCCTGGCCCCTGTTGTCGGCGAGAGGGGGACATGAACTGGCTGACGGAACTTAGAACCATCGTTAATGTGCCTTACCACCCTTTACCACCTCCTGGCTCCTGCTCACTAAGCCAGCCTGGTTCACTTTGACTATTACGTCGCCTGCAGCCACACATTTTACAACTACAGTGGGCTGCTGTGTACTGCCCTTCTGCTGTCTGTCTGTGTTTCCCACTGCCAGGGTACACAGATTTACATTCTGCTGCCACCAGCTATTACGTCAAAAAATAGCTATATATCTGTGTAATTTGTTTTACAAACAAAACCAAAAACCATACAAAAAAAAAGGTTTAATTTTTCAGAGGTGCCCGGGTTGAAAACTGTGTTGTCCCAGTTGTGTATTGGACACGATGTGGGCTGCACGACCGCTGTCTGGGACCTCCTGTTGTGTTTATTTACAGCCCTGGTATCACCCGCTAGGTACCAGGGCTATTATGTCACGCTGCCTGCCTGCTGCCACACTCACACTACTCCTCCATTCCTCCTGCTGCTGCTGCTGTCTGTCTGTGTTTCCCACTGCCAGGGTACACAGAATTACATTCTGCTGCCACTCTGCCACCAGCTATTACGTCAAACAATAGCTGCTCACATTACTCCTCCATTACTCCTGCTGCTGCTGCTGTCGGTCTGTGTTTCCCACTGCCAGGGTACACAGAATTACATTCTGCTGCCACTCTGCCACCAGCTATTACGTCAAAAAAATAGCTATATATCTGTGTAATTTGTTTTACAAACAAAACCAAAAAACCATAAAAAAAAAAAAAAAGTTTAATTTTTCAGAGGTGCCCGGGTTGAAAACTGTGTTGTCCCAGTTGTGTATTGGACACGATGTGGGCTGCACGACCGCTGTCTGGGACCTCCTGTTGTGTTTATTTACAGCCCTGGTATCACCCGCTAGGTACCAGGGCTATTATGTCACGCTGCCTGCCTGCTGCCACACTCACACTACTCCTCCATTCCTCCTGCTGCTGCTGCTGTCTGTCTGTGTTTCCCACTGCCAGGGTACACAGAATTACATTCTGCTGCCACTCTGCCACCAGCTATTACGTCAAACAATAGCTGCTCACATTACTCCTCCATTACTCCTGCTGCTGCTGCTGTCGGTCTGTGTTTCCCACTGCCAGGGTACACAGAATTACATTCTGCTGCCACTCTGCCACCAGCTATTACGTCAAAAAATAGCTATATATCTGTGTAATTTGTTTTACAAACAAAACCAAAAAACCATAAAAAAAAAAAAGGTTTAATTTTTCAGAGGTGCCCGGGTTGAAAACTGTGTTGTCCCAGTTGTGTATTGGACACGATGTGGGCTGCACGACCGCTGTCTGGGACCTCCTGTTGTGTTTATTTACAGCCCTGGTATCACCCGCTAGGTACCAGGGCTATTATGTCACGCTGCCTGCCTGCTGCCACACTCACACTACTCCTCCATTCCTCCTGCTGCTGCTGCTGCTGTCTGTCTGTGTTTCCCACTGCCAGGGTACACAGAATTACATTCTGCTGCCACTCTGCCACCAGCTATTACGTCAAACAATAGCTGCTCACATTACTCCTCCATTCCTCCTGCTGCTGCTGCTGTCGGTCTGTGTTTCCCACTGCCAGGGTACACAGAATTACATTCTGCTGCCACTCTGCCACCAGCTATTACGTAAAAAAATAGCTATATATCTGTGTAATTTGTTTTACAAACAAAACCAAAAAAACATAAAAAAAAAAAGGTTTAATTTTTCAGAGGTGCCCGGGTTGAAAACTGTGTTGTCCCAGTTGTGTATTGGACACGATGTGGGCTGCACGACCGCTGTCTGGGACCTCCTGCCTGCTGTGTTTATTTACAGCCCTGGTATCACCGCTAGGTACCAGGGCTATTATGTCATGCTGCCTGCCTGCTGCCACACTCACACTACTCCTCCATTCCTCCTGCTGCTGTCTGTCTGTGTTTCCCACTGCCAGGGTACACAGAATTACATTCTGCTGCCACTCTGCCACCAGCTATTACGTCAAACAATAGCTGCTCACATTACTCCTCCATTCCTCCTGCTGCTGCTGCTGTCGGTCTGTGTTTCCCACTGCCAGGGTACACAGAATTACATTCTGCTGCCACTCTGCCACCAGCTATTACGTCAAAAAATAGCTATATATCTGTGTATTTTGTTTTACAAACAAAACCAAAAAACCATTAAAAAAAAAGGTTTAATTTTTCAGAGGTGCCTGGGTTGAAAACTGTGTTGTCCCAGTTGTGTATTGGACACGATGTGGGCTGCACGACCACTGTCTGGGACCTCCTGCCTGCTGTGTTTATTTACAGCCCTGGTATCACCGCTAGGTACAAGGAGGAGTACGAGGAGGAGGAGGAGGAGGAGGAGTACGACGAGGAGGAGGAGGAGGAGGAGGAGTACGACGAGGAGGAGGAGGAGGAGGAGTACGACGAGGAGGAGGAGGAGGAGGAGGAGTACGACGAGGAGGAGGAGGAGGAGGAGGAGTACGACGAGGAGGAGGAGTACGATGAGGAGGAGGAGGAGTACGAGGAGGAGGAGGAGTACGAGGAGGAGTACGAGGAGGAGGAGGAGGAGTACGAGGAGGAGGAGGAGTACGAGGAGGAGTACGAGGAGGAGGAGGAGTACGAGGAGGAGGAGGAGGAGGAGGAGTACGAGGAGGAGGAGGAGGAGGAGTACGAGGAGGAGGAGGAGGAGGAGTACGAGGAGGAGGAGTACGAGGAGTACGAGGAGTACGAGGAGGAGGAGTACGAGGAGTACGAGGAGGAGGAGTACAAGGACGAGGAGTACGAGGACGAGGAGGAGGAGTACGAGGAGTATGAGGACGAGGAGGAGGAGTACGAGGAGGAGGAGTACGAGGAGTACGAGGACGAGGAGTACGAGGAGGAGTACGAGGAGGAGTACGAGGAGGAGTACGAGGAGGAGGAGGAGGAGGAGGAGGAGGAGGAGGAGGAGGATGATATACAGTACTGAACAAAATTCTGGACACAATGTACACTGGAAGGTGGAGGCAGCTGCTTGCATGTAAGAGCACTACAGGTTCTATAAGCACAGCGTTTCTTGGTGGGCAGGGACATATATCAATTCTGCAGAGTGATGGACACAAGGCCTTTATACTTGCGCATTTGATGGTGAGCTCCGGCTCACATTACTGTAGGACCGGCAGTGCACTGGGTCATGGCCATTCATTCAGCCAGGCTGTACATACTCCCCTCCAGGGGCTCGGTAACTGTGATATATCGCTGTGGGATCCCAGCGGTGTTGTTGGAGTTAGCTCAGCGTGCCGGCGTTTCTCGTGGTGAACCAGCGCGAGCACTCCGGCGGTAGCCACGCCTACCAACGCGTTTCGCCCCGCCCACGGGGCTTTCTCAAGGTAGCGAGTGACGGATGGTCTCACTATTTCTCCTCTCATGCTATCTCCTCCCAACTCCACCTCCAACCTGGAATCTCCACAGCAACCCGTAGGTATACAGTCTTATACTTTGGAATAACGGAGAGTGAAGTTGCGCAGCAGAGGGATATGTCATTTTTACTCGCTTAATGGAAATCTAGTTTATCTCAATTAGATCACCGTATAGGAAAATTGCATATTGCGACTATTTTATAGATTTCTTATATTGCTCATGTCGCCAATTTTATATTTAAGGGGATATAACTCCAAATCACAGAAAATATACCAGGTTCAGATCTGTATTAAGTCTTCTGGGCACTAATGTCCCTAGACGATAGATCCATGTTTGCTCAATCTTATATAACTCCTTCTCAATATCTCCACCCCGAAAGGGTACATGTTATTTTATGATGCCTTTGAACGTAAGTCCATCTGGTTTTCCATCATGGTAATCCCTAAAATGTTTACCTAAAGGACTGTCCATATCTCCATTGCGAATATTCCCCACATGTTCACCGATACGCTTGCTTAAACGATTCTTTGTTTTCCCTATATATAAGAGATTGCATGGACACTTTATGGCATAAATTACTCGTGTTGAGTTACAGTTTATGTTGTCTCGTATTTCAAAAGACACGGTACCATCATGATTCGTGACGTTTTTACTACTTTCTACATATCTGCAGTTTACACACGATCCACAGGGGAACATGCCCTCTCTTCTCGGGTATCTGTCCAGCCATGTTGCAGACTGAGTCGAGTGGAATTCAGACCTCACCAGATGGTCCTTGAGGTTCCTTGTTCTGCGAGCCGTCATGAAAGGCCTATCTCCGACTCGTTTTTTTATTATTTCCGTGTCTAGCATTAATACATGCCAGTGCCTCTGAAACGATTTTTGCAAATCATACCAATATGGTCCAAAATCGGACACAAACCTTATTATATCATTATTTTTAGGATAATCTTTTTTCCTTTTTTTCACACCATCAATCAAGGAGTATATCTTTTTCAGCAACCCTTTCTTCTGCCTCATCCACCAACCGTTCAGGGTATCCTCGTTCTCTGAACCGAATTTTTAAATCACCAGCTTCTCTGAGATAATCTTCATTTTGAGAACAATTGCGCTTAATTCTTGTGAATTGTCCCTTCGGAATGGCTTTTTTCTTCTGTGAAGGGAGATGAAAGCTGGAATAATGCAACAATGTGTTTCCAGCTGTTGGCTTGCGGAATGTTCACGTTACCAACCTGCCATTTTGTTTTTTAACCATTAGGTCTAAAAAGGACAAAGTTTCTCTATCATATTGGTAGATTAAACGTATGTTTCGTGAATTGCATTGTAATTTCTCCACAAATTCTGCCAACTGAAGCTCGGTGCCCCGCCAAACCAAGAGCACGTCGTCTATGAACCTCAGCTAGAGTAAAACATGTCTCCGGAAGAGGTCCAAGGGGTAGACGTCCTGCCGCTCCCAGAGCCCCAGATGGAGGCAGGCATAGGCTGGGGCGCAGGACGCCCCCATCGACGTGCCCCTGATCTGGCGGTAGAACCGGCAATCAAAGGAAAAGCAGTTCAATCCCAGCACCAAATCAAGAGCGTCACAGATAAACTGATTGTGTTGCATGGATTCAGGGAAATGTTCATTTAAAAAGAATTTTAATGTTTTATTTTTTACAAGTGTGTGTACTTTATTGACATTTTGATAATAAATAAAAGGTTTTTGACATTTTTCTAAGAACAGTGTTTTGTTGCTTGGAGTATATGCTTTGCTCTAGTATCTCCCAAATTGTTTTGCATAAATCATTTAAAAAGAAAGCTACAGCAGCTGCCCCTACATCGTTGGGAATCGAGGTGTAGAGCGACTCCACATCCACACTGGCAATGAGGTCACCCTCACCTACTTCGACTGTACCCAACACCCGCAGGGCATCATCAGTGTCCTTTACATAAGATGGTAACAACTCGACCATATCTTTAAGCTTCAGGTCTATAAACTTCCCCAATTTTTCCAGTGGTCCATCGTTACCGGACACTATCGGGCGGCCAGGGGGGGTGCGTGGGATTTTTATGAATTTTCGGTATCATATTAGAACACCGTTATACGGTAAGTATCGACCCAGCAATAATCATGCTCTTTTTCTGACACAATCCCCTGGCCGCATCCATCGTCCAGCAGTTGGTTTACCCTGGATTTAATCATTGGGAAAGGATCAGACCTCAGCCTCATCACTCAGAAGTCGTGTGCATTCCTCCACATAATATGCAGTAGGCAACAGTACAACATTGCCGCCCTTATCACTGGGTTTAATTGTTACATCGGACAAACTCCTAAGATACTCAGGGCCGGATTTCTACTTTTTACCGCCCAAGGCTAGAGTTGGGCCGAACCTCCGATTTTAGGTTCGCGAACCGGGTTCACGAACTTCCGCGGAACGTTCGGTTCTCGGAAAAGTTCGCGAACCGCAATAGACTTAAATGGGGAGGCGAACTTTGGGAAAAAAAATTCTGCTAGCCACAAAAGTGATGGAAAAGATGTTTCAAGGGGTCTAACACCTGGAGGGGGGCATGGCGGAGTGGGATACACGCCAAAAGTCCCCGGGAAAAATCTGGATTTGACGCAAAGCAGCGTTTTAAGGGCAGAAATCACATTGAATGCTAAATGACAGGCCTAAAGTGCTGTAAAACATCTTGCATGTGTATACATCAATCAGGTAGTGTAATAAAGGTACTGCTTCACACTGACACACTGGCGGGTTCACTGAAAAGAACAGGTATACAGTGGCGGGTTCACTGAACACAACAGGTATGCAGTGGCGGGTTCACTGAACAGAACAGGTATGCAGTGGCAGGTTCACTGAACAGAACAGGTATACAGTGGCAGGTTCACTGAACACAACAGGTATGCAGTGGCGGGTTCACTGAACAGGTATACAGTGGCGGGTTCACTGAACAGAACAGGTATACAGTGGCGGGTCCACTGAACAGAACAGGTATGCAGTGGCGGGTTCACAGAACAGGTATGCAGTGGCGGGTTCACTGAACAGGTATACAGTGGCGGGTCCACTGAACAGAACAGGTATGCAGTGGTGGGTTCACTGAACAGGTATGCAGTGGTGGGTTCACAGAACAGGTATGCAGTGGCAGGTTCACTGAACAGGTATGCAGTGGTGGGTTCACTGAACAGGTATGCAGTGGTGGGTTCACTGAACAGGTATGCAGTGGTGGGTTCACTGAACAGGTATGCAGTGGTGGGTTCACAGTACAGGTATGCAGTGGTGGGTTCACAGAACAGGTATGCAGTGGCAGGTTCACTGAACAGGTATGCAGTGGGCTCACTGAACAGAACAGGTATGGTGGGCTCACTGAACAGAACAGGTATGCAGCCAGGAACAAGCTAAGCCTAACTAATCTTTCCCGATGAGAGACAGTCTGCAGCAGCTCGCCCTACTCTCACTAATGCAGGCACACGAGTGACCGTAATGGCCGCCGCTGCCTGCCTTATATAAGGGGGGTGGGGCTCCAGGGGCTAGTGTAGCCTAATTGGCTACACTGGGCCCGCTGACTGTGATGTAGAGGGTCAAAGTTGACCCTCCATGGTGCATTATGGGGCGAACCGAACTCCCGCAAACGTTCGCCTGCGAGACGCGAACTACGGAAGTTCGCATGGAACCGTTCGGCCCACTGTCACCATCCGCCCCTGGACCAATCTGACTAACAACATCTCAACTAACCCCATCCCTCAACTTACACACACTTTTCCCTCAAAAATATATAGCCTTAAAGTGAACCGGAAGCAACATAAAAATTAGATATTTACCACAGTAGATCCTCCTGGGCCCACTGTTCCAGTGCTGGGACCCCCTGAGCATATTCAGACCCCGCCACTGCTGCTCGGAACCTTCTTCTTCCTCGAGGCTGCACTTTCCTCTGTGTACAAGCCCAATTGTACTTGTCATCTTTGAACATGGTTTGTACATCCCCAGTAGCACAAAGCCACTTGTGTATGGCCTTTTCCTCTTTGCACAAGCTGCTTGTGCTATTGGGCATGTACTTGCACATACCTAGTACAGTTGTGCCTGTACACACAGGGAAGGAAGAAGAGGGTCTTGGGAAGCAGTATGGGTAGCCAGATGACAGCATTCCCTCAGTACAGGTAACCAAATGACCCCCCTCCCACTCCTGCTTTAGGGGGATGGGAGTACCAGAACTGGGGGCCACAGTGTGGGTGAAAGGACCAGGATGGAATGGGGGCATACTTGAGAAGGGAGTGTGAATGGGACCGTGCCTGTGCAGTCAGAGTGCTAAACTTACAGAGCTGCTAGTGGGAGAATGGAGGGGGACCAGAGAATGTTGTTGGACCTCACAAATTACGGGAAGCTGGAAGAAGCACCGGGTAAGTAAAAGTGCAAAGTTAAAAAGTGATCCTGAGATGAATAATAATAAGTTTTATATATGCCAGGGGCTTCCTTCAGCCCCCTCCGCACCTATCGCTCCCACGCCGCTGTCCTCATTCTCCCGTTAGCAGACCTGATAGCTTGGCAAGTGGGGGGGGGGGGGGGGCACTGCGCGCACCGCATCGCTGGAAGTACTCTGCATCTGAGCAGTACTACTGCGCAGGCACAGAACGCTCCCAGCCGACTGTCCAAAGTTATGGGCCTGCTATCGGTAGAAGGTGGAGGATGATTGCGTGGTAGCAATCAGTGCAGAGGGGGTTGAAGGGAGCCTGAGTATATGTAAGTCTTTTTTATTATTCATCTCAGGGTCAAGTCTGATATAAAGAATAAAAAACACCACCGCACAATTCCAAAAAATGTGATCTAAATGAAATAAAACAAAACAGTATTTACAAATACTTAGGGCTTCTTCCAGCTGCAGGGGAGGAATACTGCTTCTGGCCCCTCAGTTCCTTTACATTCCTCTCCATCTGCTGTAGCAACATTTACAACGCTGCGACTGTTCTCAGTTGCAGCTATGGTGCACGCACTCTCCTCCATTATGCTTCCAAGCAGCAAGGCAACCGTGGTCCAGAGCATTCTGCAACCAAAAATAATAATAAGTGCCATCACTCTGCAGGTTATGAAAAATAGAAAACCCTTCATTTGTGAAAAATTGACACACATGGGAGACCAGAGCATTCTGCACATGCATTGTTCCTAAATATTCAAAATCGTGCACGCACAAAACATTACTTGTTGTGGCTGCTGTGCTGGGAGCATGATTGAGGAGGTGCTGTGCACACAGAATATTGCATGCACCATAGCTGTGATTGTGCCCAGTAGCAGCTTTTTAAGAGGGGTGACGGACAGCAATATAACAGGAGGTATTAGGAGCTGAGGGGCAAGAACTCTATGGGGTGGGGGCTGGAAGAAACCCCAGGAATGTGTAAATCCTGTTTGTGTTGTTTTGGGTTTTTTTTTTCTAAGCTTAACTTGTTTAAAACACACAGTGCATCTTCAACTTACACTGTCCTGGGTGCCTCCTCCACTGAATCAGGACGTGCTCTGCTCTCTCACTCCCTTATGTGAGCCCAGGGCTCGGTGGACCGGTGTAATGTCAGATATTGCAGCCCGGAAGCAGCCTTCCTCACTGAGTATTGCGTATGCTCAGTGGGAAGTTAGACATTATTTACCTGAAATATCTCCGCTTCCGCACCACGTACACCCCCGAAATTTTCAGGGGAGGGAGGGGACCCCCAGATCTAGCGCTGTGTCGAATTGCAGCCCCCTAGCCCCGCTAGTTCCCGAGATAGGTTTGCTGCAATCAGTCTCGGGAACCAGCGGGGCTCGGGGGCTGCAATTCGGCACAGAGCTAGATCTGGGGGTCCCCTCCCTTCCCTGAAAATTTCGGGGGTGTACGTGGTGCGGAAGCGGAGATATTTAGGACGTTTTACGTGGCTGCACAATTTAATGGGACGCAGGCTCCAACTGCGCATGCAGGGCTGCAAAACGTGCAGGGCTGCAATTGCTGACATTACACCGGCAACTACCATCCCTGCAGGTTCAGCCATGTGAAAAAGAGGGGAGGAGTTGAGACTCCTGACACATTTGTGTCTGATAAACACAGACCTCCTCTTGCTAGCGTTACATGGCCCGAGCACAAGCAGAGGGGAGGAAATGGGGGCAGGGCAGCCTTAACTTGTGACTTTTACACAACGACAGCGGCAGGGCTGCAGCGATACAGCCACTGCTCCTGTCATCCTCAAATTAATAAAGCTGCCGGGCGCTCTGTTCCTGTCTATAGCCGCTGCACGCACGCACACACACACACACACACACAATGCTTCTGTGTGCAGAGAAAAGCAGGGGTGGCTGCAATCAAATGCACGACATTTTTGAGAGGAATGGTGTCAGCAGCTGTTGGGACATTGGTTGACTGCTTGTCAACCCGCCCCTTCCTTGGTTCCGCCCTAGGAACAGGCTTTTTCGGCCTTCCCACAAATCCGGCCCTGAAGATACTTAAGCCTTGCTCTTCCCCAGATGTCAGATTCTTATCACGGCTACAAGGGGACCAATGCAGTCTATTGAAATCTCTACAAACCAATTCCTTAAACGTAGACAAACGATGTGTTAATTGCGGCATACATTTTGATTTTGTTCTTACATTAACCGGCAGTGGGTTAAGTAATTCATCTGAGGCACTGGTATTTACAATTGTGGGGCCCCCCTTCATCTTTAAGGCTCTCCAATGCATTCAGAGCTTCTCTATCTGGTAGGCTATTTAGTCTAGGTGGGGGTTCTTCCAGGGGCTGCATCTCAGGCTTATCTCCACCATATGTGAGGGAGAGTTGTACGCGTCTCAAAAAGAAGCAGAGATCTTTATATACTTGAAAAGGATCACCCTTACTAGCAGGTGCAAAGGTTAGACCATGGGACAGGAGGGAATATACGTCCGGACCAAAATCGTAAGACGTGAGATTCAGAACGTTATTGGACCCTATTTGTTCTGTTTCCTGGTTGGTTGAACTCTCTTTTCCGTTCCCTCTTTTTTTGCTTCCCTGTCCCCTTCTGGGAGTCCTGCCTCAATATCCCCTTCACTTTTTCCTTCACTTCTACCTCTACTTCTTCTTCTTCCTTGTTTTCTGTATCTATTTCCTGATCTAAAAAAATAACAGTCGTTTTGCCTGGAATATCAGCTCCCCGAGGTGGCACTTGGATCTCTCGATCGACGCCTACTCATGGACCGATTTCTCGGTCTCCCTCGCTCACACTCTACTTTTAGCTGATGGTTCAATTTCTCAAATTCCTTACACTCACTATAAGGTTCTAATTTAATTCTGCTTGATATAATTTCTAATTTCAGTTCCTCATTCTGTAGGGTTTCCTCCTCAACTATCATTCTCATAATCCTCAAGCCTCTTTCAATACATCCCTCTTTCCATACTGCCATGAATCTCTCCGTTCTCAGATGTTCAGCCGGAACAATACGTTCCCTAATGTCCCATGGGACTACACGCGCCTTAATATAAGATTTTAATGTGGCAATATTCCAACGTCGTCGTGATGATTTTACAGCAGATTTTCAAGCAGAGATCTCTGATAGAGAACAGGCACCAACTAAAAAAGAGGATACAAAGGAGGATTTGATCCCCCTTTTTAGAGAGCATAAGCGATTGACTATAAAATCATTACGACGACGTTGGAATATTGCCACGTTAAAATTTATCAGCACATTTATTCAATTAAGAATTTTAAAGTGGGGAAAATGTAGTCACTTTTTACCGCACTTTTACCGAACATTTAACACACTTTTACCGAACATTTACCGCATGCCGGAAATTAAGGAGATAAATCTTTGAGAAGTACACAATGGTAAACTTTGGGTGATATTTTGCACATACTATTTTACCACATGCGATAAGACATTGTGAATAGAGCCCATTATCATGGAAGATAACACCCCCCCCCCCCCCCCTCTCCTTTGCCTGTAGTGAGTGCTAGGTGTATAATATAGTCCAGTTATTGGAGCTCTGCCCATCAATGCAGATAAATCATTCAGGTATAAGTTTAGTTTGAAAGCGCTGCCATGTCTCCCGCTGTGCAAATTGAACGTAAGTATACTAGTGGTCAGCTGCATTCATTGCTTCAAATTTTTTTAGATTGGAATTAGCACATAATTTGCATCTGCTTTGCATTCAAGGCATGTATTTAGTCCCAGAGGGGCTCTGCATTGCCTCTGTTGGTTTACATTCCAGGTGCAACCTTGAGCGCTGTCATTTGTCTGTTCAATTAATAAGGGGGTTTAGAAATGGTGACACCTGAGTACCCCCCCCCTTCCCACAGCAGAATGGTTGAGGGGTTTTCTCAAAGTTTTGGGATGGTTTATGAACATCATGCTTCATATATTGCAATTCATTTGGCGGTCTGAGTATTGACCAAATACAGCCATCATTTAGGCATCTATAGATGAATGTGGGTCACCAAAAGCAGTAACACTGTCTGCAGCATAACGTGATTTTACCTAATAAATGTGGTTGGGTTGCCAGTCTAATCATCAGGGGTCCTATGGTTGGAACCAATAATAGCGGGGACAGAAGGTGTTAACAGGAAATGTTGGTGCCGGAGGAGCTGTAGAAGTTTGGGCACCCAATGAGTGCCCATGTTAATATTGGCAATGATCTGACATTTGGGTGCAAGAGGTGCCCAATAAAATATGAATGCATTTGTATAGCGGGAAGCCCTGGTGCCAAAATCTGTTATTATTAGCAATATAACATGGGCGCCTATGGGGCATCCAAATTTCAGAAGCATACAATAGTTAACGTATATAGTGGCACGGATACCAGAAGGCTTGCAGGGGAGGGGAGTGGTTAGTAGGGATTATCAATGAGATCCAAAATTATGCACATTTTTTATGCAAAGTATTTGCAATATATGCAGCTTGAAAAAAGGACCAATCAATTTAAACCTGGGTTTAAATTGATTGGTCCATTTTCAAGCTGCATATATTTGCATAAAAAAATTGCATAAAATTGCATCAACACGGAATAATTTGCATATCTTTGATCATCCCTAGTAGTTAGGATTAGGCATTGGTAGAGGGAGGGGTGAGGTAAGGATATTAGTAGTAATTAGGGGTGATCAATGAGATTGTTCCAAAATTATGCAAATTTTTATGCAAATGTATGCAACTTGAAAATGGACCAACCAATTTGAACCCAGGTTTAAAATGTCTGGTCCATTTTCAAGCTGCATATATTTGCATAAGAATTTGAATAAATTTGCATCTACTTGGGAAAATTTGCATATCTGTGATCATCCCTAGTAGTAATATTTTACTACCGGAATAACCACTGGCCAATAGTAGATTATCAGTAAATTTACCAATATTCCACTACTGGCTATTTACAATACCCAAATTCCCATCAACTTTTTGAAAGTATGCCAGAAGGCACCTGTATCTACTCCCCTGTACAAGAGGAAACAGGGTGACATCCATCCATTGCCTTCTTCTCAAGCCATGGGTAAGAAGTAAAAAAGATTAACAACAAGTTATAAAAACAAGCAAAAGCCAAACATGAAACAACAAAGTACCAGTATACTGTATATGCTCCCTCAACCAAATCAAACTCACAATTTAAAGCAACCATAACTGTCATGTATGCATTCCATACTTCTGTAGAATCTTCACAGACCAATCATGTCCTCGCAATGACAGCAGTGTGACCACCATGGAGAAGAGGAGTTACTACTTTGCTTAGACAAGAAGAAAGTGCTTTGGGAAAATCTTAATAGCAATGGGCCTGAATTATCAAGCTGCTAAAGCTTTGCACGCGCTTCACCCCTCCTCTGGAATGCCGTACTAGGTACCCTAAAACACACTGCCTCTATATATTTTATCCTATACTACCCCTCCTCTTGTTTCCCCCTATTCCCTTTAGATTGTAAGCTCGCAAGGGCAGGGCTCTCTCCCCCTTTTGTGTCTTGGAAATCATTATACATTTTATTCATCATGTTACTTTTATCACTGTCATTACCAATTCTATATTTTGTACTCTGTATTTTGTATCTTTTTTTGTATTTTGTCACTAATTATGTATCTTGTATATTGTCTGTATTATTATGTACCCCATATTTGTTTCTTACTTTGTACAGCGCCAAGGAATATGTTGGCGCTTTATAAATCAATAATAATAATAAAGCAGCGCAGCTTAATGTGCTGTAGTGCGCCCTATGAACACCTTTCATAGGAGCGCTCGCTGCCATGTAAGGAGTGTGCCTTCCTTAGTTACACTCACTGCTTCCTTAGCAATACGCGTAACATTAACTATGGGTTGCCCTGCTCCAGTGAAGTATCGCTATCGCAATATTTCACTTGCGGCCACTACTGTATTAATTTACATAGCAATGTATGTTAATACAGTAGCGGCCGTGAGTGAAGTATTGCGGCTGCGATACTTCACAGAAACAGGGCCAATTGCAGTTAATGTTACATGCATTGCTACGGAAGCAATGCATGTAACCAAGGAAGGCACACTCCTTACATGGCAGTGAGCGCTGCTATGTAAGGTGTGCATAGTGTGCACTACGGCACATTAAGCTGCTTAATGAATCTGGCGCAATATATTTAAAAAAAAAAAAATTGTAACAGACAATGAAAACACACTAATAGAATTTGTAAAAAGTTTATATTGCAGGAAGGGTTACAGTTTAGGTACAAGCCAAATCATACATATAATTACAGAATACTGGGACTGGCATATAAAAAAAGAAAACTCCTACCCCATAATAAAATCAAACAAAATAAGCCCCCAAGTAGTGATGATCAATGAGATTCAAATACTTCTGAAATCATGCAAATTTATGCAAATATATGCAGCTTGAAAAAGGACCAATTAATTTAAACCTGGGTTTAAATTGACTGGTCCATATACAAACTGCATACATTTGCATAAAAAATTGCATCAACAATTTGCATTTCTGTAATCATCCCTACCCCCAATACATGACGTTTATGTGGAACGCTTCTGTATGTAATAATCCCACAATGTGTAAATTGAATTGCCGTCCTTGGCCTCTGCCAGTAAAACCCAACAGAGGACATAATACCGGATACCTCCTACACAGCAGCAATGCATATGCACTGCCTCAAAATTGTTCTACATAGGAAAAAATAGCAGGAAAAGGAATCACATTTGTGATCATTGGTTAGTGTATACCAATAGTGCAATAAAATAATCAGTTTTTAAACAATAGTTTTTAGACACCATTTTCCTGAATGAAGCATTCCCAGACTGTGATCTACAAAGTTAGTTCATATGTAAAATTATAGTCTATAGTGATGTGTAACTGCTCCAGTTTATGCAACTTTACACCCAGAACCTATGGGAGGGACAGAAGGTCTAAGGCCACCAGATGCTCAGGCACTACGCTACCCTCTGCATGAAACATATAGGTGATGTACTGGTAGTGTGGATGGGACCAGGCCTGAAATTGAATAGTTTGGCAAAATAGATAAACTGCTTGCTGATACTGTACATGAAATAGCAGTTTTGGATTTGGTGGTCAGTATAAGTTACCCAGCAAGCTCATGGTGAACCAGAACTCCCAGGAATGTGTAAAGGGGCTACAATGGCATACAAGAGGAATCGGCGCAGGAGACTTGGGCGCAGGATACAGCCGGTATACGGCTGATCCTGCTGCTGCACAAGTTTCCGGCCATGTTAAATACTATTCCCCCTCCAGGTCGCCATGGATGGTGGGGAATAAAATAATTCAACTTCCAGCAAATTGCTGGTAGCCGAATTATTGTGTTTTAAAAGTAACTTCAGCTCAGTCTTCAGACGGCGCCGAAGTTACTCCCTGTGCGCTGCTATAGGCGTAATTCCTATTACGGCCTATGGTGGCGCCGGCTACGCCCAAGTCTCCTGCGCTAGATTCACTGTGTTCGGCTACAATGGACCAAAAGCCATCTTACTAAAATACTATGCAAAACATAAGTTTGCCTTCTTAAATCGCATACAGAATTGCTAATTCTTTCTAAGTTGGATTATTGTGGCTCCGTATATTTAACAAGCTGATACATCATTACATTCCACCGGATCTGGAGGTGTGGCTGGCTTACAGGGACAACAATGGGTGATTTGCATATTTCAGCAGTGATGCATCATGGGAGACATCTCAGAGTTCACTCCAACCTGAATTAATCGCACATTCTTTCTGTTTTAAGAAGGCAAACTTTTGTTTTCCGCGGTCAGTAAGGTTGGTGACAAGACTACAGACTAGTAAGTATACAAAGTTCACAACAGGTCAGTCAGTGACCTTCTGCATGCTGTCAGCTGCCCCCCAGCCGTGCAGTAGATCATCCCATCCAAACAGATGCAACGGGCCTTATTCAATTCACATTTTCTCCTGAGTTTTCTTCTAAGTGATATTTTCTCACTTTGTCAATAAAATGTCCTTTAAACCACCAGCAAGCAGGGAAAAAAAAACTTTGCAGTTGAAAAAGTATCAAATAGAATAATTTTGATAGTACTTTTTCACCTACTAAGTGCTGAAATGATATTTTAAAGGGAAGATAAAAAAAAAATATCTCCTAGGAGAAAATTTAGGAGAAAGCGGTTAATGAATAAGGATTAATCTCAGCTGAGAAACTCAACCACAGATGAGGTCAGGCTAAAAACCTGGATACAGGATTCAGGCAGCGAGGTCATCCACATAGGGGGCTCCATGTGGAGGGTGACGTCTAATGTAAGAGGGGTTTTTCTAGGTCCACACAGGCTGAACATAACATGAAGAAATAGGAACAATTGCAACTCCTGGTGTCTGACTATGCAGCCAATGCAAAACATTATCTGCATTCTTGGATAGCCAGTGGTCAGTTTTGCAGGCCTCTCTTGACATACAGTATCGATAAGATGAGGATGTAGGGAGCACAGAGCAATACCTCTCTATGGACTGGGTTTGTTTACATGTGGAAGATTTAAAAGAAATCTGAAGTGAAAATACATTTATGAGATAATGAAAGCTAAGAAATAGAACATTAGTAGCAAAGAAAATAGATTTATATTGTTTCCAGTGCGGGGGCGCGGTGGGAGTCGATCCGGCGGCTAATTGAGCCACCGGATCTAACCATGTATGCCCAGCATAAGGGACAAAAAAAAAAGGTGGTGAGTCCGATCGCTGGGCTCCATAGCTGGGCTGTGCAGGAGGCGGAAAAGCCTGCACAGCCCAGCACAACAAAAAACAGCCTGGTCGGTAGCGGGGTTTAACACTGTGGTCCTCAAGTGGTTAATACAGAGTGTAGTTTGTAAACTACAAACATTAGAGAATGATGCAATGTTATAAATAAAAGCTATATAACTGAAAATAAAACCTTTAGATTCTTCTCTCTGCTATTAATGTTCTATTAATTATCCATACTACACATATAATTCACTATAGCAGAAGTTTTTTTTTTTTCCCATTTCAGTGTCACTTTAAAGAGACTCTGAAGCGAGAATAAATCTCGCTTCAGAGCTCAAAGTTAGCAGGGGCACGTGTGCCCCTGCTAAACCGCCGCTATCGCGCCGCACAAAGGGGGTCCCCTTCACCCCCAAACCCACCCCAGCACGACTTGGTCGTGCATTTGGTCGCTCCTGGAGGCAGGGCTAACGGCTGCAGCCCTGCCTCCAGGAGCGTCTGTCAGCGGCGCATCGCCGCCTCTCCCCCGCCCCTCTCAGTGAAGGAAGATCAGAGGGGCGGGGGAGAGGCGGAGATACGCGCTGACAGACGCGCATGGGGCAGGGCTGCGGCGGTTAGCCCTGCCCCAACCAGGAAGCGCTCCTCCACATTACGGAGGGGGATTTGGGGGTGAAGGGACCCCCGTTAAGCCGCGCTATAGTGGCATTTTAGCAGGGGCACACATGCCCCTGCTAACTCTGAGGTCTGAAGCGAGATTTATTCTCACTTCAGTCTCTCTTTAACCCCCCTGGCGGTTTGCAAAAAATCCGCCAGGGGGCAGCAAATCTTTTTTTTTAATTTTTTTTTTTTTTTTTTTCATGTAGCGAGACAAAGTCTCGCTACATGATAGCCGCTGCTCAGCGGCATCCCCCCAGCCCCTCCGATCGCCTCCGGCGATCGGAGATCAGGAGATCCTGTTCAAAGAACGGGATCTCCTGGAGGGCTTCCCCCGTCGCCATGGCGACGGGCGGGATGACGTCACCGACGTCATCGACGTCGTGACGTCAGAGGGGACTCCGATCTGCCCCATAGCGCTGCCTGGCACTGATTGGCCAGGCAGCGCACGGGGTCTGGGGGGGGGGGGGGCGGCCGCGGCGAGAGGAATTGCGGCGGATCGGCGGGTAGCGGCGGCGATCAGATGCTACACGCAGCTAGCAAAGTGCTAGCTGCGTGTAGCAAAAAAAAAATTATGCAAATCGGCCCAGCGGGGCCTGAGCGGTGCCTCCCGGCGGCATAGCCCGTGCTCAGCACGGGCTTACCGCCAGGGAGGTTAAGTCTTGTATCTCACATGACAAGGTGAAGCAGCACTGCAAATTAAAAGTACACAGGGCAGGAGATAATCATTTTTTTCCTGTACTTGATCTGACCCACTTATGACAGGATCGCCAATGAGATGCAAATTTGAGTTGATGCAGAATTATGCAAATCTTAACCACCCTGGCGTTCGCCAGGGCGGCTGCGGGAGGTTTTTTTTAAATAAAAAAAAACTATTTCATGCAGCCAACTGAAAGTTGGCTGCATGAAAGCCCACTAGAGGGCGCTCCAGTCGCGTCATTCTGATCGCCTCCGGCGATCAGAATTAACAAGGAAGGCCGCAATGAGCGGCCTTCCTTGTTTCACTTACCTCGTCGCCATAGCGGCGAGCGGAGTGACGTCATGGACGTCAGCCGACGTCCTGACGTCAGCCGCCTCTGATCCAGCCCTTAGCGCTGGCTGGAATTGATTGGTCCGGCTGCGCAGGGCTCGGGCGGCTGGGGGGACCCTCTTTCGCTGCTGCTCGCGGCGGCGATCAGGTAGCACACGCGGCTGGCAAAGTGTCGGCTGCGTGTGCTGCTTTTTATTTGATAAAAATCGGCTCAGCAGGGCCTGAGCGGCACCCTCCGGCGGTAATGGACGAGCTGAGCTCGTCCATACCGCTAAGAAGGTTAATGGTGTGTACACACTTGAAAGATAAATGAAAGATGTCAGACCAATTTTACCCCATTCCATGTAGTATGAGAGCCATACTCTACACAGTCTATTCTATTGAGCTGAACTCCCCATCAGATAAAAATCTTTGCAAGATACTGCACACACAGATGCTGTACAGACACAAAAGATCAGTATCTGCAAAAGATCTGTTCCTGCCAAAAATCCATTCCTGCAAAATGCATTCATAGTCTATGATATCTGCAGATCTCATACACACATGATTTAACAGACATTCATCTGCAGATCTGAAGACCCATCCTGGTGGATCTGATCTGCAGATGAATGTCTGTTAAACAAGGTGTGTATGAGATCTGCAGATATCATAGACTATGAATGCATTTTGCCGGAACGGATCTTTTGCAGGAATGGATCTTTTGCAGATACTGATCTTCTGCATGTGTACAGCATCTTTGTGTGCAGCATCTTGCAAAGATTTTTATCTGATGGGGAGTTCAGCTCAATAGAATAGACTGTGTAGGTATGGCTCTCATACTACATGGAAGGGGGTAAAATTGGTCTGATATCTTTCATTTATCTTTCAAGTGTGTATGTAGCATAAGAATGAACCAATCAGATTTTACCTCACCAGGGCCCATATTCAATTAACTTTTTCTCCTTAGTTTTCTCCTAGGTGATATTTTCAAAATTAATCAATAAAATGCCCTTTAAAGGGATACTGTAGTGGGGTCAGGGGAAAATGAGTTGAACTTACCCTGGGGCCTCTAATGGTCCCCCGCAGACATCCTGTGTTGGCGCAGCCACTCACCGATGCTCCGGCCCCGCCTCCAGTTCACTTCTGGAATTTCTGACTTTAAAGTCAGAAAACCACTGCGCCTGCGTTGCCGTGTCCTCGATCCCACTGATGTCATCAAGAGCGCACAGCGCAGGCCCAGTATGGTCTGTGTCTGCGCAGTACACTCCTGGTGACATCAGCGGGAGCGAGGACACGGCATGTTTTATAGTACTTTCTCACCAACTTTTTGGTACTTTTTCAGTTACAAAGTGTTGAAAAGTTATTTTAAATAGAAGATAAAAAATTATCTCCTAGGAGAACACATGTGAAAAAGTGAATTGCATATGGGTCCAGGCTTTGATTGGTTCATTTTCATACAAAATTTAACTCAGAATGATTTGCATCTCAGGTGCATCAAAGCAGAAACAACACCAGGGCCCATGTGCAATTACCTTTTTTTCCTGAGTTTTCTCCAGGGTGATATTTTCAAAACATGTTAATAAAATGCCTTTTATACTACCAGCAAGCAAGAAAATACTTAACCTCCCTGGCGGTATGATTTGTGCGGCTGCGCAGCCGCGGGAGGGTTTTTCTCATTTTTTTTTTTTTAGCATGTAGCTAGCCTAGCATTAGCTACATGCTTCCCCCCTCCCTGCGGCGTCCCCCCGTAGCGTCAGATCGCCGCCGGCGCCGCTTGCCCATAAGGAAATCCCGTTCTGATTTCGGGATCCCGAGTTCGGGATTTCCTTGAGGGCTTCCCCCGTCACCATGGCGACGAACGGAGCGACGTCATCGACGTTGTGACGTCACAGGGAGTCCCGATCCACCCCATAACGCAGCCTGGCGACGATTGGCCAGGCTGCGCAAAGGGTATGCAAATCGGCCCAGCAGGGCCTAAGGAATCCTCCGCGGCAACTTACCCAGTGTCCAGCACGGGGTTACCGCTAAGGAGGTTAAAATAGTTTTGATAGTACTTTTCACCTACTTTTTGGTACTTTTTCCATTGCAATGTGCTGAAAACGTACTGTAAACAGAAGATGAAAAATTATCTCCGGAGAGAAAACAGAGAGGAAAAAGTTTATTGCATAGGAGCCCTGGTTTCCCAGAGTGCACTGGGAGGAGAAAGTTTGGTGACATAGCCTAGGCTAAAACCACTGAGGGTTCCATAACAATATACAGCAATTTATAAATATAGGAAGTATTTCTGATGCTACAACCAGGATAATTAATGTATAATCGGGAATCCTGAATAACGTACTACATTCTTCTAGATGTCATTGTGGTGCCTCTTTAACCCATTCAGGTTCCGTCGTTTTCACTTGAGAAATGTTCACCTCCCATTCATTAGCCTATAACTTTATCACTACTTATCACAATGAACTGATCTATAGCTTGTTTCTTCCGCCACCAATTAGGCTTTCTTTGGGGGGTACATTTTGCTAAGAGCCACTTTACTGTAAATGCATTTTAACAGGAAGAATAAGAAAAAAACGGAAAAAATCATTATTTCTCAGTTTTCAGCCATTATAGTTTTAAAATAATACATGCCTCCATAATTAAAACTCACATTTTGTATTTGCCCATATGTCCCGGTTATTACACCGTTAAAATTATGTCCCTATCACAATGTATGGCGACAATATTTTATTTGGAATTAAAGGTGCATTTTTTCCGTTTTGCATCCATCACTATTAATAAGTTTAAAATAAAAAAATATGGAAATATTTCATCTTTACATTGATATTTAAAAAGTTTAGACCCTTAGGTAAATATTTTTTTTTTTTTTTATCTTAAACATTTTATTTGGGTATTTTTGGAAGGGTGGGATGTTAAGTATAGTTTTATAATGTAATTGTGTGTTATGTTTAACTTTTTTTTAATTTTAGTTGTAGTTTTACTTTTTGGCCACAAGATGGCGGCCATGAGTTTGTTTACATGACGTCACTCTAAGCGTAACTCACGCTTAGAGTGACTAATCTGGAAGGGAACGGCCAGAAAAGCGGGGGAGAGGAATCAGTGGGGGGAGAGGAATCAGTGATCGGGCACCATAGCCCGATACATTGATTCCTTGGCTACCGAATCCGCGGCCGGGAGTGCGCGTGCAGGCGCGCGATCGGCCGCGGGAGTGTGCGGTTCGCCGCATGGTTCCTGGACGTAATTTCTACGTCCAGGAACTAAAATAGGTTAATAAACTAGTCAATAATCATAATGGATTTGGCCTAGTGCATTAATAGGCAAACTTGGCTCTCCAGCTGTTAAGGAACTTCAAGTCCCACAAACCATTTGCCTTTATGAATCCTGACTGTGGCTGTCAGACTCTTGCAATGCATTTTGGGGTTTGTAGTTCCTTGACAGCCACAGTCATGATTCATAAAGGCAAATAGTTTATGGGACTTGTTAGTTCCCTAACAGCTGGAGAGCCAAGTTTTCCTATCACTGGCCTAGTGCCCTGTGTAAGGTGGCCTAGTGTACTATAATTTCCATGTCCTTTCTATGGAGTCTTATCTCTCTCTTCTATGACTGTAAGCCTTTGGGCAGGGTCCTCCTCCTTTTGTGTCCTACCTGATCATGCACCTCCATTACTGTGAACCCATGCTATGCATCTGAGTAAACCTAACTTGCCTAAACTCCATGCTCCATCCAGTGACTGACTAAGCATTACCTGGTACTCATACTGTGCTGTGTGATCTGGTTTTCTTATATTCCCGTATTGTCATATTGCTGTATGTCAACCCTAAATATTGTCTGTAACCTAAATTAATGTCCAGCGCTGCGTAATATGTTGGCGCTTTATAAATACAATAAATAATAATAATAATAAAATAATAATGACTGATGTCTGCTTCACTATTTTGTACGAGGGATTTTTGTATCCATCCTATACCTGCCCATAACGTACTATTTATTTACGATCATTTATACACCACTATTTATATTGTATTTGGTCTGCTGCTAGCAGTGTCAGTTTTTAATTGTTTTTATGATTAGGAAGAGTCCCTAATAAAATTTGTGATATATTGGAATCTAGGACTATTTGCATATTGTTTAGCTATGGATAGCGTTTTTCTTTTTTTCATTGCGATTACCTCTTTAATAAAGTAGATCATCATAATGATTTTTTCCATAGATACTATTGCAACTGGTTTTGTTATCAGGAATACTTTGGATTTTTGTAATACTGTGTCCCAGACTACTAAAGGACCAAGACAATTGTTACACATTTGCTACGCTGTATCCAAACACATTTAATCATGTGTTTTTCATAATAAATAGTGGTATCATGTAGTTATAATAAATCTGGAATTTGCTGCTTTTTTTTTTTCTTTGAGAAAGCACATTAAAAAAAAATAATAATGTTTATTAATTATTATTATTATTATTTATTGTATTTATAAAGCGCCAACATATTACGCAGCGCTGAACTTTAATTTAGGTTACAGACAATATTTAGGGGTGACATACAGCAATATGACAATACAGGAATACAAGAAAACCAGATCACACGGCACAGTATGAGTACAAGGTATTGCTTAGTCAGTCACTGGATGGAGCATGGAGATTAGGCAGGTTAGGTTCACTCAGATGCATAGCATGGGTGCACAGTAATGGAGGTGCAAGATCAGGTAGGACACAAAAGGAGGAGGACTCTGCCCAAAGGCTTACTATCTAGAGGGAGAGGTAAGGACACGAATGGTAGGGGACCAGAGTTCAGCTGTAGGTTTAGAGCACTTGTGAGGGGTGGTAGGCCAGAGTGAAAAGGTGAGTTTTGAGTGCTTTCTTGAAGATGTTGAAGGAGGGGGCTGCCCTAATGGGTGGAGGTAGGGAGTTCCATAGTGTTGGAGCAGCTCTTGAGAAGTCCTGGAGGCGTGCATGGGACTGGGTGATTCGGGGGGCGGTTAGGCGAAGTTCATTGGAAGAGCGGAGTGAGCGGCTAGGTGTGTACCTCTGAGTAAGATCGGAAATGTAGGTTGGACAGGTTTTGTGGACAGATTTGTAGGTCAGACACAGTATCTTGAATCTGATTCTGGACTGGATAGGAAGCCAGTGGAGGGATTCTAGGAGCGGATCCGCCGTGGTGGAGCGATGGGAGCAGTGGATAATTCTGGCTGCCGCATTCATGATAGACTGCAGTGGGGCTGTTCGGGTCATAGGGAGACCAGACAGCAGGGCATTGCAGTAGTCAAGGCGGGAAATTATGAGGGCATGGATGAGGAGTTTGGTGGTGGCAGAGGTCTGGAAAGGGCGAATCTTACAGATGTTACGAAGGTGGAAGTTGCAGGACTTAGTGAGGTTTTGGATGTGGGAAGTGAAGGAGAGTGCGGAGTCCAGGGTGACACCCAGACAGCGGGCTTGAGAGGTAGGGCGAATGGTAGTGTGGTTAACAGTGACATGCACATCTGGGAGGTTCGTGGATGGCCGGGGTGGGAAGATCATAAATTCAGTTTTGTCTAGATTTAGTTTCAGGAACCTAGCGGACATCCAGGAGGAGATGGCTGATAGGCAGGAGGAGACCTTGTCCATGGTAGTGGTGGATATGTCAGGGGTGTGGAGGTAGATCTGGGTGTCATCTGCATACAGATGATAGTTAAAACCCATGGAGGAGATAACCTTGCCAATGGAGGATGTGTATAGGGTGAACAGTAGGGGGCCAAGGACCGAACCTTGGGGGACTCCCACCGAGAGGTGATTGGGGGTGGAAGAGGACTCATTGAAGACGGTCGTGAAGGAGCGGTTGGAGAGGTAGGATGAAAGCCAGGACAGGGCGAGATCGTGAATGCCCAAGGACTGGAGGGACTGGAGGAGTAGGGGATGATCTACTGTGTCAAAAGCTGCTGACAGGTCAAGGAGGAGGAGAATGGAGTATTTACCTTCAGCTTTAGCTAAGGCAAGGTCGTTGACCACTTTGGTGAGAGCAGTTTCGGTTGAGTGGGCAGGCCGAAATCCAGATTGGAGTGGGTCTAGCAGTGAGTTGGCATTGAGGTACTGGGTCAGGCGTTTGTGAACCAGGCGCTCAAGGAGTTTTGAGGCAAAGGGGAGGAGGGAGATAGGACGGTAGTTGGAGGGTAGCGAAGGGTCGAAATGGGTCCAAAAACATGTAAATATCTCAAATTGCAGCAGAAAAAAAAAAAAGAAACTGATTATTCTGTAATTTCTATGCAAAGATGTCAAAATGATGTAGAGTACTAATTTGTTAGGTACACTACAGGAACATTAAAGTGAACCCAAGGTGAGAGTTCTATATTGATTTGCTTGTAGGCCTTGTTCACAGTGATCAGTTGTGTTTCAGAATAATTCTGCATGTCAACTCACTGCCCTTACAATTCTATGGGCCTGTTCACAGTAACAGATCACATTATTCTTACTCGCTGCATGCAGGCTTAGTTTATGTCCAGTCTTCATTGCAGTTTACAGTCATAACGTGTGAGTTATGCAACTGACCACTGTGAACCTAAATTATGAAGGATATGGATTTTTCCTTTTAAAGCAATACCAGTTGCCTGACTCTCCTGCAGATCTTGTGTCTCTAATACTTTTAGCCACAGACCCTCAACAAGCATGCAGATCAGGTGCTCTGACTAAAGTCCGACTGGATGAGCTGCATGCTTGTTTCAGGTGTGCAATTCAGCCACTACTGCAGCCAAAGAGATCAGCAGGAGAGTCAGGCAACTAGTATTGTTTTCAAAGAAAACATCAATATCCCTCTCAGTTAAGGTTCCCTTTAAGCAATACCAGTTGCCTGGCTGTCCTGCTAATCCTCTGCCTCTAATACTTTCAGCTATAGACCCTGAACAGGTATATACAGCACATCAGGTGTTTCTGGCAATATTGTCAGATCTGACAAGATTATCTGCATGCTTGTTTCTGGTGTACTTCAGACACTACTGAAGCCAAATAGATCAGCAAGACTGCCAGGCAATTAGCATTGCTTAACCTCCCTGGCGGTATGATAAATGCGGCTGCGCGGCCGCGGGAGGGTTTTTTTCATTTTTTTTTTTTTTAGCAAATAGCTAGCCTAGCGCTAGCTACATGCTTCCCCCCTCCCTGCGGTGTCTCCCCCCCCCCCCACCCTACCTACCGATCGCCGCCGGCGCCGCTTGCCAATAAGGAAATCCCCCGTCGCCATGGCAACCAACGGAGTGACGTCATCGACGTTGTGACGTCACAGGGAATCCCGATCCACCCCATAGAGCAGCCTGGCCGCAATTGGCCAGGCTGCGCAAGGAGTATGCGGGGGGGGGGGGGGGGCGTGTTTCCGCGGCGGCGGGGATCAGACCAAACAAAGTGCTAGCTGCGTGTTTGGAAAAAAAATTATGTAAATCGGCCCAGCAGGGCCTGAGCGACACCCTCCGACGGCTTACCCAGTGTCACACACGGGGTTACCGCCAAGGAGGTTAAAAGGAAACAAATAAGGCAGTCTCCATATCACTCTCACCTCGGGTTCGCTTTAAGACTTTCAGAGAACAAAAGCAAGACTTGTGTGGTTATGTGATCAATCAGCAGGATTCATTCCAGGTGAGATCTGCTGTCAGAGAGCTCGAGACTGCTGCAGTGGAATTTACTGCGTGTCAAACTAAAGTTCATAATTTTATTATTGGTGGTCCTTAAAGTAAACCTGAGACGATTTGGAGAACAAGTTTATTACTTACCTTTGTGCCGCTGTGCAGTCCACATTCCAGTTGTGCTGCGAGTTGCTGCGCACGCACTATTCTGGGCCGCTGGCCTCCTCCTTTGTACTGCCATGGATGGGAGCATTCTTTGCAGGCTCAGTTACAATCCTGACGAACTGCGCATGAGCAACACACCGGGCCACGGGAGCACAACTGCATGGTGTGCGTGGCCGGAACTGCATGGTGTGCGTGGCCGGGACCGCACATGTGCAGGATTCCGTGTCTCAGACGAGTTGTGGACTTTACGGGGCTGACAGGGGCACAACTGAGAGGACGTCAAGGAGGCAGGCCGACTACAGAAGCCCCAGTTAAGTATATAAGAATAAACAAAAACAAAAAAAACCTTTTATCCATTCATCTCAGGTTCACTAAGTGATTACATACTGTACAATAGGTCACTCAGTCGGATCATAATGAAAATATAAAAACTGCACCATAAATGGGCATTTTTAGAACTTTCTAACATTAAAGTGCACATGAGATGGGGCAGGAATATATAAAAAACAAAACACTACTACGTTCCTGGGGCTTCCTTCAGGCTGATCACTTCCTCGCCTTCCTCCTGCGCCATCTGGAACCTCCAGAATTCAGCCCGTTAAAGAGAGTCTCTGAAACCATTTCATTTAGCTCTTTGTATTGCCCAGTTATCTTAAAGAGAACCCGAGGTGGGTTTCTGCAATCAATATTAGGACAGAGGCACATTCTGCATACTATGACCAGACTCTGTGTCCTTCTACTCTGCCTTCAGCCACCCCCAACATAAAAAACCGCCAGGCAAGCGACACACAGATTGTCACTGGTCGGCTGTTTACATTCAGGCTGCCACTCACCGCCGCTCCCCCTGCCTCCTCTATAACGCCGCTCCCCGCTTGCGTCCCTTCCCTCCCCGCCTCTGTAAGCCGATTGGAGGAAGCTTATGGAGGCGGGGAGGGAAGGGATGCAGGGGGGAGCCACGCTATAGAGGAGGCAGGAGAGCGGCGGTGAGCGGCAGCCTGAATGTAAACAGCTGACTAGCGACAATCTGTGTGTCGCTAGCCTGGCGGGGGACAGCAGAGCACGGGGGGTGGCTGGAGGCAGAGTAAAAGGACACAGAGGCTGGTGTTAGTATGCAGAATGTGCCTGTGTCCTAATATTGATTGCAAAAACCCACCTCAGGTTTTCTTTAAGTATTAAGATCACAGCTGATCCACCGCACCCCCGCGGCAGAATGAGGTATTTATCCCCCCAAAATCCTGGGGCAAAAATTCCACGACTTTCCAGGTGGTAGATTTTGCTGCCCGGGGGAGGCAGAGCCAGTCAATCTCCGCCTCTCCCCGCCCCACTCAGTGAAAGCAGAGCGGTGGGGAGAGGCAGAGATTGACTGGAGCAGAGGCAGAGCTACTACACAAAGCTCTGCCTCATCCAGGAAGAGATTGCAGAATTTTGCCCCAGGGATTTCAAGGGGATAAATACTTTGCTCTGCCGCAGGGATGCGACGAATCAGCTTTGATCTTAATGCTTAAGATAACTGGGCAATAAAAACAGGTAAATTAAATCGCTTCAGACTCTAAGTCCCTCAGTTCGGACCATTTCGGCTGTGTGCTCCCCCAGTTGCGCTCCCGTCACCGGGTGCATTCTGCCCCTGCGCAGTAGTACAGGAGTGTGATGGGGGCATGCACACAACATGACTGCACATCTCAGGTACCCTTTAACACAGTTTTTATATATGTCAGTATGCATTTGCTATTCCGCCTCTATTCAATAATATTCTGGAGGCACGTTTCGGGGGAAAAAAATGCAGGCAGCATACGTTTTTAAAAGACAAAAATGCACTCTGTAGTGTATATAAGAAGCAACATAAAAACATGTGTATGTGCATTTTGTACAAGCCACAACACACCACCTTCCCAAAAAAAAGAAGGTGATGTGAAAGAGTCCTTCTTCCCAAAACATTTCCCACACAACACAAATGTGACCAAATAGGATTTCTGGTCAAATATCTCAAAACACGTCTTCTAACCAGTGTGAGATCTCTCGTGTGTGACAAGATCTGATTTCTGAACAAAACATTTCCCACACTCAGGACAGGAGTATGGTTTCTCACCATTGTGTGCTCTCTGATGTCTAACAAGTACAGATTTCTGGATAAAACATTTCCCACAGTCAGAACAAGCATATGGCTTCTCGCCAGTGTGATGTCTCTTATGGGTGACAAGGTCTGATTTCTGAACAAACCGTTTCCCACACTCAGGACATAAATATGGTTTCTCACCACTGTGAGATCTCTGATGTCTAACAAGTACAGATTTCATGACAAAACATCTCCCACATTCGGAACAGGGATATGGTTTCTCGCCGGTGTGAGATCTCTTGTGTATGACAAGTTGCGTTGTACTCCCGAAACATTTCCCACACTCGCCACATGAATAGGGCTTCTCACCAGTGTGAGACCTCTCATGTAAGACATAATGTGATTTACGCCTAAAACATTTCCCACACTGAGGACAGGAATATGGCTTCTCACCGGTGTGAGATCTCTCATGTGTAACAAGATGGGATTTCTGTACAAAACATTTCCCACACTCAAAACACGAGTGTGTCTTCTCACCAGTGTGAGATTTCTCGTGTCGGACGAGATGTGATTTACGACCAAAACATTTACTACACCAAGGACATGAAAATGGCTTCTCACCAGTGTGAGACCTTTCATGTACCACCAGCTGTGACTTCTGTAAAAAACATTTCCCACACGTTGAACACGAATGTGTCTTCTCACCAGTATGAGATTTCTCATGCCTGAGAAGGTGCGATTTGCGCCCAAAACATTTCCCACACTCACCGCAGGAAAACGGCTTCTCGCCAGTGTGAGTTCTTTCATGCCTGACTAGATGAGATTTCTGTGCAAAGCACTTCCCACACTCAAAACATGGAAAGGTTTTTTCAATTGTGTGAGAACTCTGATGTTCAACAGCAACTGATTTCTCTGTAAACAATTCCCCACAATCGTGACAGGAATACGGCTTTTCACCAGTGTGCGATCTTATATGTAATACAAGATATGATCTCTGCATAAAGCGTATCCCACACTCAGGACAAGGATAAGATGTTTCATCAGTGTGAGATATCTGTTGGACAACAGCATAAGGAGGAGAGGAGCCAGGGGGGATATTTGGGCTAATGACATCTATTCCTGCAGAATCCCGGATGATTTTTTCTTCCATTGTACAGTCGGAGGATCCAGGGAGATGAGCCTGCTGATTGTTCCTGATGCCTGTATTCCATGCTGCAAACAGAGAAACATCACTGTACGTTACAGGCATCTACCATTTGTACATAGTTATCAGCCTGATAGAGAACACCAGAAGGTTGTGCTTCTCCCATCATTCTAACCAAAAGAGAAGCCCACTGCTGCTTAAAGAGACACTGAAGCGAAAAAAAATTATGATATAAAGATTTGTATGTGTAGTACAGCTAAGAAATAAAACATTAGGAGCAGAGACATGAGTCTAATATTGTTTCCAATACAGGAAGAGTTAAGAAATTCCAGTTATCTATGCAAATTGCCATTGATCTCCATGACTTTCAAAGTCGCAGAGAGCGCTGTTTGTTATCTCAATTGTCTATCAAAGTATTTTCTTTTTTTCTGCAGAGAACAGTTCAGGACAGTGTGCACCATCCCATTGAAATACATTAGCCAAGCGTATTGACATGCGGATACAGCCGGCGGATCGCACCTTAAACCGCCCAATGTGCACTGGGCCTAATACTTTTAGCCACAGCCCCTCAACAAGCATGCAGATCAGGTGCTCTGACGGAAGTCAGACTGGATTAGCTGCATGCTTGTTTCAGGTTTGTGATTCAGCCACTACTGCAGCAAAATAGATCAGCAGGACTGCCAAACAAGTGGTATTGTTTAAAAGGAAACATCCATATCCCTCTCAGGAAAGGTTCCCTTTAAGCAAGCAGTAGATTTTGGTTACATTAACCCCAATCTGACTTCCATTGAAACCAACCACTGCAGCTTTCTATTTCTATGTTTTATTCCTTGTTTTTGTTCTCTAATTATGATGCAGTCCCTAACTATATAGCTAAGTGGCAGGAAAAGCTAGGCAAGGATAAGCTAGGCAAGGAATTCTCCCAGAGCAGAGGTTAAAAGCCATTATCTTTTAAAGAGACTCTGAAGTCTAATAAAATTCAGGTTTTTATTTTAAAAATCTCTTTATCATCATTGTCCTAACTAATTTTTCTGAATCCCCGGGTCTGCACACTAACTAACCCCGCCCCCCCCCAACTCCCCAGGGCACATTGCAGGGAGTGCTTCCGTGAAGAGGCAGAGCTTTTGGCTGCAATTCTGCCTCTATACGTGTCCATAAGCACGGATCGCCGCCTCCGCCCACCCCCCTCAGGATTCTTTCACTGAGAGTGGTGGGGTAAAGGAGGAGATATGCATGGATTGACGCGCCTGGAGGCAGAGCTGCAGCTGAAAGTTCTGCCTCCTCCAGCAGCAAAAACCCAGACCAAGTCATGGATTTTTGCTGGGAAGTTTGGGGTGATTTAGTTAGTGTTCAGCCACGGGATGCTGCATTTTAGTTAGGACAATGATGATTAAGAGGTTTTTAAAATAAAAAACCTGAATTATGAGACTTCAGAGTCTCTTTAAAGTGAATCAATATTCTAATATCTAGACAGCGCTCGGCAGATATATGAAATCTGTTTTATTCACCTGACCTCACCTGAGTTAGTGTTAATAAAATGATCTTCACCAATAATGGTCCTAATTATGTCACTCTCCTCCACAAATTCATGATCATACGTTTCTTCTTTTTCCTTTTTAATTACCCTCCTGATGTCACTCTTCTTTGTAGACTGCTGATCATCCCTCACACATGTCTGTTTCCCTTCCACTTTAAATGACCTTATGGCATCCTCCTCTGAATACAGTTGATCATCCCTCACACATGTCTGTTTCCCTTCCGCTTTAATTGTCCTTATGGTATCCTCCTCTGAATACAGTTGATCATCCCTCACACATGTCTGTTCCCCTTCCGCTTTAATTGTCCTTATGGCATCCTCCTCTGAAGACAGTTGATCATCCCTCACATAGGGCTCTTCTTTTTCCACTTTAATTGTCCTCATTATGACATCCTCCTCAAAAGAAGGCTGATCATCTGCCGCATATGGGTCTTGTTTTTCCTCTTTAATTGTCCACAACGTGTCACCCTCCTCCATAGACTGCCAGTCACTCCTTACATAACTCTCATCTTGCTCTTTAACCTTTGCTTTTACATTTTCACCCTAAGTTCATAGAATGAGATAAAATGATGTATATTACATGTGAGCATTACCAGACCACCGGAGGCTACCCAGAAGAATATATCACATAGTCTGGAGTATCTAGTGACCCTCAGTTCTTTGTACCTGATAATGGTGGAAAAAGATGGAATCTTCCTTCGGACAATCCGGGTAATAAAGAGGACCTGTACGTCTTTTGGGTGGGTTTCTCTTACTGGATCCATCTGTAGGAAACACACCCACACACAGTGACTGAATACATTGTCTCCATGGGCTTTGATTTATTAAGCTGTTCCGTTAAAGCAGTGCAGCTAAATGAGCAGGAGCGCGCTCTATGCATGCCTTACATAGCCGCGCTCGATGCTATGTAAGGAGCGTGCCTTCCTTTAAATGCAGGTTGTCCTACATACTTTATTAACCAATTTTACCACATCCATGAAGTATGAGAGTTTATACAACCTGTTCATGGTATTCAAAATCTGTTGAGCCTCATGCTACATGGAGATGGTAAAATAGCCAATCATTGGCCAACTAAAATTGGATATGTGTACTAGGCCTTACTGTTACCAAGTTTTGCAAGGGGCTCAGCAAAGTCACCCAGAACTCAGGACACAAGGTCGGTTGTCTTTGCTTGAAAAGAACGGGGATTGACGGGTCGGCTGAAAATTGTTTAAAAAAAAAAAGTGTCCCAACAACAGTAAAAGACAGCGATTAACCACTTCTCAACCACAGCAGTTTTCACCTAAAAACCACAGCAATTTTCACATTTCAGGGAGGCAAGGGTTAATGGGGGTAGAATTTATTTAAAAAAAAAAAAAAAACTCACTGATGCTGATCACTCACTAATGCTGTATTAGTTATCCGAGATCCTCTCACGAGTGATCTCAGTAACTGTAACAACATAGTGACTGATTCAATGTTTACACACATTCTGAATGAATGAGCACTGTCATTGGCTTTGGCAGTGCTCATTCAAACTTGCAAGCACTTTGATTGGCTTTGTGAACACGTGTTCACATCAGCCAATCACGGACCAGCGGGTGCCCGACGCGCACAGCAGGAAAATAAACAGAAGTTGCTTATCCACGCCCCTGTGAATTTTAAAGTGACTCTGAAGCGAGAATAAATCCAGCAGCTAAACGGGGGTCCCTTCACCCCCAAACCCACCCCCGCAAGACTTGGTCGCAAGTTGGTCGTAAATCTTCTTCTTCCTGGAGGCAGGGCTAACGGCTGCAGCCCTGCCTCCAGTCGCGTCTATCAGACGCGCATCGCCGCCTCTCCCCCGCCCCTCTCAGTGAAGGAAGGCTGAGAGGGGCGGGAGAGAGGCGGAGATACGCATCTGACAGACGCGCGTGGGGCAGGGCTGCGGCGGTTAGCCCTGCCCCAACCAGGAAGCGATCCCCCGCTGCACCGAGGGGATTTGGGGGTGAAGGAACCCCCGTTAAGCCGCGGGATAGCGGTGTTTTAGCAGGGGCACACATGCCCCTGCTAACTATGAGGTCTGAAGCGAGATTTATTCTCGCTTCAGACTCTCTTTAAAGGGGCGTAGATAAGCGTGGCAGAGGTTGCAAAGTGGTTAAAATCCATATAGACTGATTTGTCTTGCCAGATCTGTTAGGATAATAATTGCTATTAGTTGCTCGTATCAATCGCTAAACAATTATTTCATTCAAGCTACTTACACGCAGCTAATTAAGCATTTCAAGTCCTCTTTTTTGCGCTCCCGCTAACGATCTGATGAGAGGCATCCTCTCTCCTTGATAAAGCGAGGTGACTCTCGCGGAACTAGTGGGATCTTGTCCTCTGAGGGGATTCCTTGTTCCCTGCTGTGCTGCTGAGATTGACTTCACCATTTCTGGGCTAAGTATCTCCTACTTTTTGCACTACTCCACTTTATGCTCTTTTTCCTATGGGCTGCTCCTTTGCCTTAATTTTTTACTAGGCATCTTATCACTAGTATTACTATATACTTGGATGGCAATTGTGCACTTTATTTCATAATCTTATATATGTGATATTTGTTTGTGTGTTTTTTTTTTTTTTTTTTTTTATTATTATTATTGCAACGGTTGTTATCCTGTATCACATTAGGTTGTATACTGAACCCGGGTTCTCCCCCTGTTGGGCTCAATATTGAGCATACTGTGGGGTTTTATATCTGACAGCAGCATTGTGTCATTATACAATATATTGCATTTAGAGTGATTGTTTCATATGCAGCAGGGATCATGTTGGAATATTTGCTTGGTTTTTAAATGGTTTTATTCTTAATTGAATCATCAGTACTGTGATTATTAATATACCCAATGTTGAATAAAGATTTTTGTTATACTTTTTCAAATTTTGCTGTGGGAGGTGCTATTTTTTAAGGGCTTTCTTCCTCTACCATATAATTGCTCTTGATTTGAGCCCTAGCACACACAGTTATTTGGTTGAGGTGTTGCAGACACTCCCTAGAAACCATTCGTCTATAACCATCAGGGATTGCTTGTTTTATAATGGCAGCGGTCGAGCGCGAGTACGGAGCTTAAAGAGAAGTTGTAAACAAGAATTGAACTTCATCCCAATCAGTAGCTGATACCCCCTTTCTCATGAGAAATCTTTTCTTTTCCACAAATGGATCATCAGGGGGCTCTGTATAGCTGATATTGTGGTAAAACCCCTCCTACAGTGTGATGTCAGGACCATGGTTCTGACATCACACTATGGGAGCCTTGTTGTATTGTGGGCAATAGTTGTTTCCAACTGCTACAAAAGCAAGCATCATCTCCTTCGGCCGCAATACTTCACTAGCGGCCGCTACAACGTCAATTAACATAGTATAGTAACTATGTAAGCAAAACGCGTAAATAAGGGAAGGCACGCTCCTTACATGGCATCGAACCGCTAAGTAAGGTATGCATAGTGCGCACTCCTGAACATTAAGCTATGCTGCTTTATCAGAGGATGGGGAGTAGATCTAGATGGACCCTCCATACTACCCTCTACTTTACTAGAAATAAAAGTCTCCTCTTACCCGGTGATGTGAGGGGCGGCTGATTCTCCATCATTATGCCCTTGTTGATGTCCTTGTGTCCTTCTAAATACTGCTACTCCTGCAGGCAGGACTAGACAGTGGCATCGCTGCTTATCTTCTCAGTTGTACTCTGCTTCTCATCTGTCTCCGCTGAAGTGGCCATGTGGTGCATACAGGATAGTCTGTTCTGCGGACAATACAACAGCAATGATCAGGTCTGTGTTGAATATTTAGGAAGCTTTGTAAAAAATAATTGTCATATGTATATCTCCCCACTGTAGGAAAAGGAAAGAGACATAGGCCTCGATTCATGAAGCTGCACTGCTATAGCAGTGAGAATTCAAGGATAGCAGCGTGACCAAAACCTGGGCAGCATGCTATGCGTGGTTGTGCAGCATAGCGTGCCTTCCCTAGTTACTTTAATTTAGTAACTATTAGTATAATTTAGTAACTATGTTAATTAACATAGTAGTGGCCGTGCTAGTGAAGTATTGCGGTCGCGATACTTCACAGCAGCGGCCGGCATTCAAAGGAACGAGCCTTGCTACGGAAGCAATGTGTGTAACTAAGGAAGGCATACTAAACTGCACGACCACGCGTAGCATGCAACCCAGTAGCTTACGCTGCAATAGCAGCGCAGCTTCATAAATCAAGGCCATAGAGCCTTCCCGTTCCTCCATGCTGACCGCTGTTCGAGCACCGTGCCTGGGCAAACACGGCTTTGGTAGTCTTCAGAAAGCCTTGAGATGTGTGACCCCAGGCTCATGCATGGGCAGCACAGATGTGCTCATGCATGCAGAAGCAGGGCTGTGGAGTCGGTACAAAAATCCCCCGACTGACTCCTCAGGTTAAGATTCCACTGACTCCTCTAATTTGCATATTACAATTTAGTTGATTAAAAGTATGTAACATGAAATGCATCTCTCAACTGCCAATGCTTAGGAATTTTGAAATACAAATCTGTTCTTATCCAAACCTGTAAGGCTGCTGAGCCCAGAAACTATGTAACACCATCTGCCTGTCACTGGCTTTCCTAGCCTGTAACCAATACAAACTGCTGTCATTGGTAATATCTGCATATCACTAATGGCTGAATGACAATGTCATCTTCCTATCACAGGCAATCAATTTATGTCATTGATAGCTGTCTATTGTTGGAAATATCTGCATGTTATACAGTCTCGTTATTGCCATTATCTATCTGTACATCCTGGTCTGCAGGGTCAGTGAAGACTGCGCAGGCCCTGTCCTTTGAAAGGATGCATGTTGCCAGGCAGTGCCTGCGCAATCTTCGTGGACCCTCCCGACCGAGGAGTAGCTTCGTAAAGTGGGTGCATCATAACACAGGGGATTTAAACTGGAAAAGTTTGAATGGGATTCTCTGGTTAATTGGTAGCCAATGAAAAGCTTGACAGAGAAGAGCAGCATAGGAAGAGCTAGGAAGAGCTAGAAAGATAAATGAGAGGAGTGCTCCTCATAGTGGCTCCATAAACCACCTGCTAGAGCCAGCAGTATGCTATAACTCTCACCCCTCACAGTGCCTCCATACATAATCTGCCAGAGCCAGCAGCATGCTATCACACTCACGCCTCACATCTGCCAGAGCCAGCAGCATGCTATAACACTCACCCCTCACAGTGCCTCCATACATCACCTGCCAGAGTCAGCAGTATGCTTTAACACTCATCCCTCACATCACCTACCAGCAGTATGCTACAACACTCACCCCTCACAGTGCCTCCATACATCACCTGCCAGAGCCAGCAGTATGCTATAACACTCACCCCTCATAGTGCCTCCATACATCACCTGCCAGAGTCAGCAGTATGCTTTAACACTCATGCCTCACATCACCTACCAGCAGTATGCTACAACACTCAACCCTCACAGTGCCTCCATACATCACCTGCCAGAGCCAGCAGTATGCTATAACTCTCACCCCTCACAGTGCCTCCATACATCACCTGCCAGAGCCAGCAGTATGCTATAACACTCACCCCTCACAGTGCCTCCATACATCATCTGCCAGAGCCAGCAGCATGCTATAACACTCACCTCTCACAGTGCCTCCATACATCATCTGCCAGAGCCAGCAGCATGCTATAACACTCATCCCTCACAGTGCCTCCATACATCACCTGCCAGAGCCAGCAGTATGCTAGAACACTCATCCCTCACAGTGCCTCCATACATCATCTTCCAGAGCCAGCAGCGTGCTATAACACTCACCCCTCACAGTGCCTCCATACATCACCTGCCAGAGCCAGCAGCATGCTATAGCACTCACCCCTCACAGTGCCTCCATACATCACCTGCCAGAGCCAGGAGCATGCTATAACACTCATCCCTCACAGTGCCTCCATACATCACCTGCCAGAGCCAGCAGCATGCTATAACACTCATCCCTCACAGTGCCTACATACATCACCTGCCAGAGCTAGCAGTATGCTATAACACTCACCCCTAACAGTGCCTCCATACATCACCTGCCAGAGCCAGCAGTATGCTATAACACTCATCCCTCACAGTGCCTCCATACATCACCTGCCAGAGCCAGCAGCATGCTATAACACTCACCCCTCACAGTGCCTCCATACATCACCTGCAAGAGCCAGCAGTATGCTATAACACTCACCCCTCACATCATCTGCCAGAGCCAGCAGTATGCTATAACACTCACCCCTCACATCATCTGCCAGAGCCAGCAGCATGCTATAACACTCACCCCTCACATCACCTGCCAGAGCCAGCAGTATGCTATAACACTCATCCCTCACAGTGCCTCCATACATCACCTGCCAGAGCCAGCAGTATGCTATAACACTCACCCCTCACAGTGCCTCCATACATCACCTGCAAGAGCCAGCAGCATACTATAACACTCACCCCTCACAGTGCCTCCATACATCACCTGCCAGAGCCAGCAGCATGCTATAACTCTCACCCCTCACAGTGCCTCCATACATCCCCTGCAAGAGCCAGCAGCGTGCTATAACACTCACCCCTCACAGTGCCTCCATACATCACCTGCAAGAGCCAGCAGTATGCTATAACACTCACCCCTCACATCATCTGCCAGAGCCAGCAGCATGCTATGACACTCACCCCTCACAGTGGCTCCATACATCATCTGCCAGAGCCAGCAGCATGCTATAACTCACCCCTCACAGTGCCTCATACATCACCAGCCAGAGACAGCAGCATGCTATAACACTCAACCCTCACAGTGCCTCTATACATCACCTGCCAGAGCCAGCCGTATGCTATAACACTCATCCCTCACAGTGCCTCCATACATCACCTGCCAGAGCCAGCAGCATGCTATAACACTCATCCCTCACAGTGCCTCCATACATCACCTGCCAGAGCCAGCAGTATGCTATAACACTCACCCCTCACAGTGCCTCCATACATCACCTGCCAGAGCCAGCAGTATGCTATAACACTCACCCCTCACAGTGCCTCCATACATCACCTGCCAGAGCCAGCAGCATGCTATAGCACTCACCCCTGATAGCCCTCATAGTGCCTCCATACATCAGATAATTTATGAAGTCACTGCAAGGGGTGAGTGATAAGACTTGGATCGCACATGCCAGGACACTGTGATTACTTCTGTGATTGTTGTACCCCGTTTTCAGGGATGCAATATAATATATACCCAAACACAAACTTACTGCACGCTGTATTTTTCCTGCATTTGAGATTGGGTTAAAATCAATTGGAGCAAAATAAAATCCCATACCAAATGCAGTGCTAATCAATTCCCGTTTAATCTCCTTATTGTAAGGAATCATCAGTAAATGGCAAAAGCAACTGGAGCAGAGCACTGTTCGATTGCATAAAAATCATGCAATAAATTGGTGTAAATAAATAGAAATTGCGATCACATCTCAGTGCATTTGCCATCACGGTTTTCAGTTGGAAAAGCATTTATAGAGCAGCATTGCACTAGTCTAACCACAAAAGTATGCAACATCTCCTGAGTCATACCAGAACATAATGGGGATTGTAGACCCGTAAGTATTATTCTATCACATACAGCACCCAAAACCACCATTCTTGAATACATTTAGATCAGGCCCAGGCAGCGGAGCAGTGCTTTTCAGCGCAGCTACATTTGGGCGCAGTCGGCATCACCATAGACTGTAACAGGAATTACATCTATAGCGGCGCTCAGTGAGTAACGTTGGCGCCGTCAGAAGATGGAGCCGAAGTTGCTTTTAAAACACAATAATTAAGCCTCCGGCAATCGCTGGAAGCCCAACCCACTCCATAAAAGAGTTGCTATTGGTTTTGCCACTTCTGAGAATAAGTTATGTCCATCATCCAAATACAGTTTAACTGTCAGCAAATCATTATGCTATTATCCTGTTTCACTTGGAAGACTTATTTGGACACTGTTAGCACAATTGCTGTGTATTCTATTGCATAGGTCTTTCTGCACATTGTTTTTTGGGGTATCTGGGATGAATAGATTATCCCGATCTACTGATAGACTTATTAGACTATCAACTGGTAAGGTCTAATGGGGAGAGATCTTCAGGTCCACCCCTTCCTCATTTAGAAAGCTATAAATTTGGTGCCAGCCGCCTGGGCCCTTGATTCCCTGATGACGCTAGATTGCAAAACCTGTCGGAAAGAAGACAAGGCGGCACCTTTAATGTCTTACTGGCTGTGGACCAGCTTACACGCACAAGTTTTTATTAGGGGTTCCCAGTTCCTGGGCCCCGTATGTAAGTCTTTGTTTTTATCTTGTTTTTACGGTCTATACTGATTGTTTTTACAATAAACGGTTTACAATTAGAGTTGCCATTTTTTGTTGTGTTTATATATTGGCCTTCCTGGATACCATACCATATATCGGAGTGAGGGAGCGGTGGAAGTTTGGATCCATATCTGCTCGAGGTTTGTTAGGATTACGACTGAATGCGAGACATACAAACTTATAATGTGGGTTGTTGGCAGCTGGTAAGCCCCTCCTACTCTTTTCTGGTGATGGTTGGCCACGATACCATGTGAGGTTGGAATATCACCGTGGTGAAGTTTTATTGACTGTATTTATTCTTCTTTGACTTTTTAATACTAAATCATTATGCTGTAGACTAGACCTCCTTCAGAACTTTCTGGGACTCCAATTACACTCATAGCCGCTTCCTACGTGCTCCAGTTTTATAGCACTCTCACAATGTTTTGCAACATTCTACCAATCCCTGATCAATTTCCCAGCTCCCTAACACCCCACCTGCCCTCCCCTCCCCCATCATGTGCTCCTCCTCCAACCCAATACCTGTCCTCCCCTCCCCATCATGTGCTACTCCTCTAACCCAATACCTGTCCTCCCCTCCCCCATCATGTGCTTCTCCTCCAGCACAATACCTGTCCTCCCCTCCCCCATCATGTGCTCCTCCTCCAACCCAATGCCTGTCCTCCCCTCCCCATCATGTGCTCCTCCTCCAACCCAATACCTGTCCTCCCCTCCCCCATCATGTGTTCCTCCTCCAACCCAATACCTGTCCTCCCCTGCCCATCATGTGCTCCTCCTCCAACCCAATACCTGTCCTCCCCTCCCCCATCATGTGTTCCTCCTCCAACCCAATACCTGTCCTCCCCTCCCCCATCATGTGCTCCTCCTCCAACCCAATACCTGTCCTCCTCTCCCCCATCATGTGCTCCTCCTCCAACCCAATACCCCTTCTCCTCACCCCATCATGTGCTCCTCCTCCAACCCAATACCTATTCTCCCCTCCCCCATCATGTGCTCCTCCTCCAACCCAATACCTGTCCTCCCCTCCCCATCATGTGCTCCTCCTCCAACCCAATACCTGTCCTCCCCTCCCCCATCATGTGTTCCTCCTCCAACCCAATACCTGTCCTCCCCTCCCTCATCATGTGCTCCTCCTCCAACCCAATACCCCTTCTCCTCACCCCATCATGGGCTCCTCCTCCAACCCAATACCTATTCTCAAAGAAAAAGAAAAGGAAAGGTATAGCGCTCAACAGTTCAAAAACAGATAGTCAGACCGATATGGTCTTAGCTCCTTTTGGGCTCCTTCCAGTAACTACCGTAGTTATCCCTATACCACAGTGTCAGATATAAAATACATGTAGGATTATAAAAATATATAAAAAATATAAAAGTCCCAAGAAACATAAAAGTCCCAGAATTTCTTCTATAATTCTTCATACAAGATCTTCCTCAATGTAAATGCATAACACACATGCGCTCACCAGATCCTATGGCCAACCAATCACGATCGGCAATCACGCTTATGATAATAATCCGTGGTCATCAACGGCTTGCTGCACAGTTCCCGCACCTTCAGTGCTCGGTACATGTAAACAAATACATAATCATAGTGCAACTCCGCATCAAGCTCCTTATTGCACCGCCACCAAAATAAATTTCACTATCATCAGTGAGGCCCTGATTTTTAGTATGCACCCAATGTGCTGTCACCCGTTTTTCAAACCAGCCTCTCACCTGATTTAAATGCTGGCTTTATGACAGACCAGCTTCAGCGTTTTTTTCATAAATCGGCGTATCAGTCAGATTGTGGTTGCCTATGAACTAAACAGGCCTTGACATAGCGTAATACTGTCTTGTTTATTGTAAAAGAATTAAAAATAGTGCACTCACAGATTCCAAATAAAATTGCGCATTGTAAAATCCAACTCCCAGGTCAGCGTCTCACTCGCTCCGTAGGCTCCGCCCAACTAGTTTCGTCATTCGACTCATCATGCCCCTGATGAGTCGAATGACGAAACTAGTTGGGCGGAGCCTACGGAGCGAGTGAGACGCTGACCTGGGAGTTGGATTTTACAATGCGCAATTTTATTTGGAATCTGTGAGTGCACTATTTTTAATTTTTTTACAATAAACAAGACAGTATTACGCTATGTCAAGGCCTGTTTAGTTCATAGGCAACCACAATCTGACTGATACGCCGATTTATGAAAAAAACGCTGAAGCTGGTCTGTCATAAAGCCAGCATTTAAATCAGGTGAGAGGCTGGTTTGAAAAACGGGTGACAGCACATTGGGTGCATACTAAAAATCAGGGCCTCACTGATGATAGTGGAATTTATTTTGGTGGCGGTGCAATAAGGAGCTTGATGCGGAGTTGCACTATGATTATGTATTTGTTTACATGTACCGAGCACTGAAGGTGCGGGAACCGTGCAGCAAGCCGTTGATGACCACGGATTATTATCATAAGCGTGATTGCCGATCGTGATTGGTTGGCCATAGGATCTGGTGAGCGCATGTGTGTTATGCATTTACATTGAGGAAGATCTTGTATGAAGAATTATAGAAGAAATTCTGGGACTTTTATGTTTCTTGGGACTTTTATATTTTTTATATATTTTTATAATCCTACATGTATTTTATATCTGACACTGTGGTATAGGGATAACTACGGTAGTTACTGGAAGGAGCCCAAAAGGAGCTAAGACCATATCGGTCTGACTATCTGTTTTTGAACTGTTGAGCGCTATACCTTTCCTTTTCTTTGTCTATTTAACTGAGATATACACTCTGTTTGGTAGTTAGCGACCCAGTAGCATTTGCATATACATAGACTGGTAGTAACATCCAGGTGAAACATTATTGGAGCAAATAGAGGAGCGCACGGTTAGATCATTACCTCGTTTCAATACCTATTCTCCCCTCCTCCATCATGTGCTCATCCTCCAACCCAATACCTGTCCTCCCCTCCCCCATCATGTGCTCCTCCTACAACCCAATACCTGTCCTCCTCTCCCCCATTATCTGCTCCTCCTCCAACCCAATACCTGTCCTCCCCTCCCCCATCATGTGCTCCTCCTCCAACCCAATACCTGTCATCCCCTCCCCCATTATCTGCTCCTCCTCCAACTCAATTACTGTACTCCCCTCCCCATTACATGCTCCTCCTCTACCCCAATACCTGTCTTTCCCTCCCCCATTAGGTACTCCTCCTCCAACCAAATACCTGTCTTCCCCTCCCCCATTAGGTACTCCTTCTCCAACCCAATACCTGTCCTCCTGTAAGATCCTCCCCTCCCCATTACGTGCTCCTTCTCCAAGCCAATACCTGTCCTCCCCTCCCCCATTAGGTACTCCTCCTTCAACCCAATACCTGTTCTCCCCTCCCTCATTAGGTACTCCTTCTCCAACCCAATACCTGTTCTCCCCTCCATTAGGTACTCCGCCTCCAACCCAATACCTGCCCTCCCTTCACCTGTCATTATATGCTCCTAATCATCCTCTAGACCAGGGTTTCTCAACATTACATTTCCCCTCCAGCTCTGTGCAATGTCGACTGGTGAATATAGCTGATTAGATAAAACAGCGTTACAGAGGAGAGAAGAACTACAGCAGCTCCCCTGCCAGACAGAATGAGCTCATCCACCAGTGCCCCCACCGCAGGAATGTGGAGGAGGAGAAGAGGAGTGAGATGCACATCTCCACATGCTGCAGTCCTGCAATAATAGAGACATTGACCGCGTCAGTGACAGTGTTTGCTGACACTGAGTGTGTGTTTGTGTGTGTAAATGGAGTATGAATGTGTGTCTGTAATTGCCTGTATTCTCAGCACCCATCACCCTCTGCCAGCACCTTGCCTGTTTCTCCCACCCTTCACCCTCTGCCAGCACCTTCACCTGTCTCACACCACCCATCACTATTTGCCAGCACCCTCACCAGTCACCGACTCACCACCCATCATCCTCTGCCAGCACCTCGCCTGTTTCTCCCACCCTTCACCCTCTGCCAGCACCCTCACCTGTCCCTCACCACCAATCACCCTATGCCAGCCTCATCCAGCACTCTCACCAGCTTCTTCCCACCAAGCACCTTAATTTGCCTCTCCACATCCAGCACCCTCAGCCAGCCATCCCAGCACCCTCATTCTGCAAAGCGTGTGCGTGCACACTCGCCGGGGGTACTTTGCATCGATGGAGTAGCAATAATGGGTACTTTGTTTAAAAAAGTTGAGAAACACTTCTCTAGACTTCCCTTCCCTTAACTGTGAGCTCTTCTGTCTTTACCTTTCCTAATACTCCCCGTGTTATGAACTGTGCTGGCTATGAAATACTTATTTCCTTCTTCTTCATAAATACGCAGATTAAGACAGGCCTATGCAGTGTTTTTTTTTGGTTTGTAAATTATCATTACCTGCTCCGCTTGCAGTCCGAACAAAGTCCTCCCTGCACTTCCGGCCTGTGGCTCCATAAATTCCGGTCTGCGTTCCAGGCATTTATGCCGTACGTGATGATACAGAGGTCACGCTGACACGAGGGAGAGATAGGCATATCGATTCTACACCGGCAGAGAGGAGGCTGCCATCTTGTGGCGAGTTAGAAACTGCAGTCCCCCAACTAATTGTTATTTATTATAGCAATAATACAACTAATAATAATAATAATAAAACTAACAGGATATAAGCCAGACGAAGGCTGCAAGTCCGAAAGCTTGCTTGTTTTTATTTATTTTCATTTAGCCAATAAATGGTATCATCCTGATTTAAAACTTCTTATTATAATTAGGTTTATTTAACAGCCCTGAACAATAAATAGGTTCAAGGATTTTAAGGGTGATGGTGTTGGAGATACTTTTTTTAACATTAAGTTCTGTTTTATATTTTTTCTGAACTGTTTCTATTATAAATTTACTAATTTACTAAAATTTAAATAAAGTCCCCACCACCATCCCCCACATTCTGTGATCCCTCCTCTTTTAAAACTCTCATATCCCCACCACCCTTTCACATATTCATTGCCCCCTTCCCCCCCTTACCCTACACTCTTCAGATTCTGCCCATACCAGTGGCGTAGCAATAGGGGTTGTAGAGGTTGCGACCGCATCGGGGCCCTTGGGCCAGAGGGGCCACAAAGGGTCCTTCTTCAACTACAGTATTAGCTCTCTATTGGTCCTGTGCTCATAATAATCACTTCTATAGATACTTTGAATAGTGGTCAGGGCCGGATTTACAGCTCAGGAGCCTATAGGCACATAAGCTCAGGCGCCCTAAACTCCGCCCCCTAACACAAGCCACACTTTTCATATCATGCCCCCTTTTTTATTAAATAAAATCACAGAAGGTAATGCATATATTACCAAAGACAAGTAGAGAATACCAACAATACCGTCAATGGTAGTAGTCAATTGCAGTGGCAGGCTGGTACTAAGCAGTCGATTGCAGTGGCAGGCAGGTAGTGGAGGCATATTCCATAACTTGGAAGTTCAACCACATATATATTAATATATGTTCCCCGCATGACTCAAAGTGCACGAGAATGGAAAGACGCATATTATAACTTTCACCTCCACCACAGTTGTACATGCACTTGTTGTGACTTATAGTCCCAAAGAAGCTTTGAACTGCACTACAATGATACAGATTAGTGTAGAAAATCCACATGGTCAATGCAATTTATTCTAGAACTTGAAGTCTGCAGCAACACTGAAGATTTACCTTGGCATTTATGGTAGGAGCTGTAGTGAAAGTTTCTAGCCTGAAACTGCCCAGCTGTTGGAGCACTACATGTCCCAGCCAGACAGCATAGAAAGAGCCTGTCCATGTCCTGAAGCTACAGGTTCCTGATGTTTAGGTGTCTAATGGATGTTTGGAGAAGTGAGGAGGATCTGTAATGGAAGGTACTGTAGCTAAATTGCACGGGTAGCAGCCAAATTATAAAGTTCAGTACAGTAGCAAGCTGTGCTAAAGTTAACCCCACTTACTGTACTCACATTTACCATTAGCATCCTGCACTACAAACCCTGGTCAGTAAGCCAGGCTAATATACCTCAGGGTATTCTCCTGACAGCCTCCGTTTTGGAAACTTTGGCTGTCCCACAAACGAATAGGCTGCTGTCACTGGTTCTCCTCCCCCAGTGAAAGCAAAGCCCCGCTTACTCGCTATCAGTGAGGAATGTGAGACCCCCTCCCAGGGCCGGGCCGAGGCATAGGCTGGAGAGGCTCCAGCCTCAGGGCGCAGTGTAGGAGGGGGCGCAGAATTCATTCAGCTGTCATTCCTAATTGTGTATGAAGCAGAAAGAAATAAGAAAAGAGGATACATGGCAGTGACTGCAAGCCAGATAACTAGATAGTAAGGTGTTGGGGAGGTTGTGGGCCCTGTGGCGCCTCTTAGTCTAATAGCAATCAGTGTGTGACAGCTGGGGTGGGAGGGATGGAGGGGCGCACTTTGGTGTCTCAGCCTTGGGTGCTGGAGGACCTTGTCCCGGCTCTGCCCCCTCCTCCTCCCTCTCACCACCTCCTGGAAGTCTCCTGGCCGCTGACCTGTGACAGACTGTCCGTGCAAGATGCTGAATGAATCCCAGCAGCATGTATAGGAGATGGAGAGGAGAGCGCTTGGAGTTGCCTCGCTGTTTTTTTCCTTTTTACCGGCGCTTCAGGCTTCTCAGCAGCCACAGCAGCTCCCTCTCACAGACAGTGCTGAAAGGAGGGAGCCGCTGCACAGTGCACACCACAACCGTACTGTCTGCTGCCTGCTATAATGCATATCTTCCCCCTGCGCTTGCACACTTCCTGGTCACAGGAGGCGGGGTCTGCAGAGCCATGTCACACAGATGCAATACGCATATGAGGGAGAGAAGTGTCGTTCCGGGGGCTAGTAAGCCGCCTCTCAGATGCCACCCGCCTGTAGGCACGTGCCTAGTGTAGTTAATGGTAAATCCGGCCCTGATAGTGGACTGGTAATCAGTAACAAACTGTTCCTCATCCCCTTCTTGCACCTCTGACACTGTAGTTGCCATTGGCAGGTTTTGGTGTGCCATATCAATTGCTAAGTATAGAGTGCTTGGGGGGGGGGGGGGGGGCATTGTAAAACTTGCATCGGGGCCCACAGCTCCTTAGCTACACCACTGACCCCACCACTACCATTGCCACATTCCATGCCACCCCCTGTCCTGCACTCTTTCGATCTCCCATCCCCACCACCCATATTCTATACCACCCCCTGTCCTACACTCCTTCTCAGATCTCCCATCACCACCACTCACATTCTATGCCATCCCCACCCTACACTGCTCAGATCTTCCACTTCCACCAACCCCTACATTCTATGCCACCCCCTGTCCTACACACCTTCTCAGATCTCCCATCCCCACCCTACACTGCTCAGATCTTTCACCATCCCCTACATATTATGCCCCTCCTCTCCTACACTCCTCAGATCTCCCCTTACCATCATCACCCACATTGTATTCCACCCCACCTCTTCTATATTCCATTCTATCCCCCCCCCCCCCCACCCTCCCCCACCCCCCACCAGCAGAGCATTTGTGAGGTCAGGTACTGATGATGGACAAGAAGGCCTGGCTTGTTGTCTCCACTCTAATTCATCACAAAGGTATTCTATTATTATTATTTATTGTATTTATAAGCGCCAACATATTACGCAGCGCTGGACATTAGTTTAGGTTGCAGACAATATTTAGGGGTGACATACAGCAATATGACAATACAGGAATACAAGAAAAACCAGATCATGCAGCACAGTATGAGTACAAGGTAATGCTCAGTCAGTCACTGGATGGGAGCATGGAGATTAGGCAAGTTAGGTTCACTCAAAGGCATAGCATGGGTTAACATTAATGGAGGTGCATGATCAGGTAGGACACAAAAGGAGGAGGACCCTGCCCAAAGGCTTACAATCTAGAGGGAGAGGTAGGGACATGAAAGGTAGGGGACCAGAGTTCAGCTGTGGGTTTAGAGCACTTGTGATGGGCAGGCTTGCTCTCCTGGACTCCCGAATGCGCCTGACCCGAAGGCGGACGAATGTGCACATTTGAATTCGGCCGAATGACGCGTTGGGTTCGGCTTCGGAATTCGGGAGTGACGCGGGCTAATCAGAATTCCTCCAGCCGAGTCCCTGGCAACGCTAGCAACCAATCAGAGGAGGGGAGCCTGGTCCTCCCCTCCTCTATATAAGGCGGCGGCCATTTTGCGGAGCTACGCACTTGTGTGACTGAGCTGGTACTGAGAGCATCTCCATTGCTGTGCTGCATGTCTGATCAAGTGTATTCTGTGCTAAACCTAGCGTTTTGCTTCCTAAACACCTTCTACACACATTCATTGTACTGTTATATAGATAGATAGTAATTTGATTGTTTGTAATCAGCTAGTGTGTACTGTATACTGTGCTAGGCTAGATTTAGTCTGTGTGCAGGCTAGGCCTGCTAGCCTAGGGCAGCCTTAGCCTACTACCAGCTTAGGTAGGTTAGGGATTCTAGTTAGTTGTGTACTATAGTAGTTTAGTTAAATTGTACTGCTGCTGTTTGCTGTAGTCTGTTAGTTTATAGATTCAGTACTGTTAGTTAATCTACTAGCTAGTTACTGATTGACTGTGTGCCGGCGCACCCTGTTGATTGCGTCTGACCATGTGTGACCGACCAACTGTAATTGGTCACCCACTGTCTGTCAGTTAGTTATATTGTTTACTGTTTAGTACAGCAGGTGTTTAATAGTTACTTTATTGATATCTAAAAATAGAATAAATGCTAATGTAAGCTTCTATCAGTGAGTGCCGAGCTCGACCTGGGGTTTGCCTATATCTCCCATTCCTTCATATGTAAAAACACTCGCATATATATTGGACCATACTGGTACCTTCCAAAACCTCCAGTAAACAAAGCGTGAGGTATCCTGAGTCACCCATATAGGTGATGGCCAGGTAGACAAAAATATAATACACTCACAGAGGTAAGAAAATACTGAGGACCAATATGATCAAAATATACATTGCCGCCAAGCTCGAATTCCAACCAATGTGCACATGGTATTACCAATCACATACAGTATCTATTGATCATTGGGCCCTTCAAACTACCTATTGCAGAGATCTGTAACCTTACTATTCTCTAATGTCCATAGACAGAAATGTGGTACCACAAGAAAAAATATATAGCATGCTTTCAAAAAAGTGTTTCACCACATAATACAGTAGATCCAAAATTCCAGCTATATATAAAAAAAAAGCAGCATTAGCATAAACGGTTATCTTCACTGCAGCAACATATATGGATAGTAGCCACCATCTAGTTAAACCTCCCTAATTTATGAGGTAGACTGTATAGTCCTCTTCATTCACAGCATGTATAGTATAAGTTTATGATCTAGATTCTGCATAGAAAGATCATTTCCATTCTCATGCCAGGAGTAGTATTCAGCAACACACACTTATTCACCTGTTCAGTCGCAACAGGGACTCCTCCGGAGATGCACGTCCGCAAACATTAGCATGATATGAATTTATACTTATCGTTCTTTTAGGCGGCTTCTATGCTGCGCTGTGCGTCTCCATAGTAGTTCACTGGGCCCAGACTGTTTGTAGTGTTCGGTAATACAATTATTATGTGAGTCGCGCTTAATGCTTTTCGCCCCGCCCCCTTCGTCAGAACGTATATACGTTATAGTCAGAACGTATATACGTTATACGATCTGACGAAGCTCCGTGGGGAGGGGCGAAATGCATTAGCGCGACTCACATACACATCTGCACGCCGAGCCGCAATGCCAGCATGGTAATTGTATTACCGAACACGACAAACTGCAAATATAGGCATATTTGATACTTAATGAAATAATTATACATAAATTTATTCAGGGTTTAATAGTTATTACCGGCGCATACAACTGTTCTATTACTAGGTATGTGGTAGTCTCTCTTCCACTACTACTACCACCCACCCCTTCATTGAATTTTTTTAATTAGTTACTGTGTGATTTATTACCTTTCTGTAGTAAATTGTTACATTCGCAGGCCAGCATCCCTTGTTATCACCTGCTGTGACTGTCCTTTGCCAGCGCACCCTATTGATTGCGTCTGACCGTGTGTGACCGACTGACTGTAATTGGTTACCCACTGTCTGGCAGTTAGTTATATTGTGTACTGTTTAGTAGAGCAGGCGTTTAATAGTTACTACCTGCGCGTACAACCGTACTACTACTAGGTAGGTGGTAGTCTTCCACTACTACTACCACCACCTATGCCAATTGAAGAAATTCGGCATGTCAGGGGAACTGCTTACCAGCTTTTACACCGCGACCATCGAATCCATCCTCTGCTGCTCCATCATCGTCTGGTATGCAAGAGCAACCGCCAAAGACAAATACAAACTCCACCGAGTAATAAATGCAGCAGAAAAGATTATCGGCGCCCACCTGCCCTCGCTAGATCGCCTCTACTTCACGAGGATGAAGGCAAGGGCCTCCAAGATCTTACTCGACCCCTTCCACCCGGGCAGACGCTACTTCGAGACCCTTCCACTGGGACGCCGCTTCAGATCCATCCCCTCCAAAACCACTAGGTGCATGAACACCTTCTTCCCCCAAGCAGTTCTCCTGTTGAACTCACTGAACTCAGGACGCTCTGGCCCCCAGAGCAACCCTCTATTACAGCTGTAAACTCTGGACAAGAAACATGGACTGTCACACCTGTAAACTCTGACCTCCCAAGACTCTAATCGTTGCTCTATACGTTTGCTGTTTGTTGTTATATGCTCCTGAACTGCCATTTGCCATGTGAACCACAAGCAATTCTGGGCACACGGTGTGCTTGGCGATAATAAAGATGATTCGGATTCTGATTCTACCATGGCCCGTGACATGCCTGCTACTGCCACATGTCACTCCTCTTCCTGCTGCTGTTGCTGATGTATTTATATATTTATGAATTTACTGATTTATTTATGAATTTATTTATTTGTGTATTTATTTATTTATTGTATTTATACAGCGCCAACATATTACGAAGCGCTGATTTCCTCCTGCTGTTCACCACACAATGCATGCCTGCTGCTGCCACACGTCACTCCTCTTCCAGCTGCTGTAGTTATCCTGCTGTCTGTGCTCCCACCGCCAGGGTCCACAGAATACATTGCCTGCTGCCATTCGCCACTCCTCCTCCTCCTGCTGAGTTTATCCTCCTGCCTGTCTGTGTTCCCACTGCCAGGGTCCACAGAATTATGTGCTGCTGCCATGCGCCACTAGCTATTACGCCACTACAATAGCTATACTGTTGTATATAAAAAAAAATAAAAAAATTCTGAGGTGTCTGGGTTGAAAACTGTGCCGTACCAGTTGTGCATTGGGCACAATGTGGGCTGCACGACTGCTGTCCGGAACCTCCTCCTGCTCTTTGGTGTTTATTTTCAGCCATGGTACCAACGCTAGGTACCATTGGCCTGTGACATTGCCTGCTGCCATACGTCACTACTCCTCCTCCTGCTGCTGCTGCTATAGTTATCCTCCTGCCTGTCTGTGTTCCCACCGACAGGGTCCACACATTGCCTCCTGCCATTTGCCACTCCTCCTGCTGAGTTTATCCTTCTGCCTGTCTGCCTGTCCACCGCCAGGGTCCTCAGAATTATGCGCTGCTGCCATGCACAACTAGCTATTACGCCACTACAATAGCTATGCTGGTGTTGAAGATAACATTTTACAACAGTACCGTTCTGTAAGGGAAAAAAACAAAGAATGTTGGTGGTGGATGGTGAAGAAGAATAACCATGAGAAGAAGAGGAAGAGGAAGAGGAGGAAGAAGAAGAAGAGGAAGAGGAAGTAGAGGAGGAAGAGGAGGAGGAGGAAGAGGAGGAAGAGTAGGAGGAGCAGATGATGTTGACGAAGAATAAGAAGATGAAGAAGAACCAGGTGAAGAAGAACCAGATGATGATGATGAAGAAGGAGAATAAGAAGACGAAGAAGAACCAGGTGAAGAAGATGAAAAAACAATTGAAGATGAACCAGGTGAAGAAGAATAAGAACTTAAAGAACCAGATGCCAGTGAAGAAGAGGAGGAAGAGGAGGAGGAAGACGAGGAGGAGGAAGAGGAAGAGGAGGAAGAGGAGGAGGAGGAAGAGGAAGAGGAGAAGGAGGAAGAAGAGGAGGAGGAGGAGGAAGAGGAGTAGGAGGAGCAGATGATGTTGACGAAGAATAAGAAGACGAAGAAGAACCAGGTGAAGAAGATGAAAAAACAATTGAAGATGAACCAGGTGAAGAAGAAAAAGAACTTAAAGAACCAGATGCCAGTGAAGAAGAAGATGATGAAGATGATAGTAATGAATGATTGATGACGAGAAACAAAAAGAGGGTAAAACTGAAAAAGAGGATGGTGAAGAAAAAGATGGAGAGAAAAAAAAAAGAAGACGGTGACGGTGAATAAACAAGAAATGCTGAAAAAAAAGTTTTCCATCACATTTTTCTTTTTTTATATTAGACCTATTTACATGTGATTTCCTGGGAGCCCTCTGATTGGCTCAATGAGGTCAGGTGGGGCTGGCCAGGGTTCCCCTCTGTGATTGGTTGCTAGGGCTTCGGCTGGGAGCCCTCTGATAGGCTCCAGGACGTTTCTCCTTAGTTACAGTATTTTGGATCCGTATATACGCGAATATCCGCGTTATGCACCCAAATATCCGCAGATAGCTATCCGGATTTCTACAGAAATCCGGAATTCAGAATTTGAATTGGATAGCTGAAAAATGGTCAGATATCCGGGTTACCCGGATATTCAAAATCCGGATGAGCAGCACTGCAAAAGACATGGTTCCCACCAGGAACAAAATTATCTTCATCTATATATATAAAATCTAATGTGTGTGTATGTATGTGTGTATGTGCCGCGATCACTCGAAAACGGCTTGACCGATTTCAACGAAACTTGGTATGCAGATCCCTTACTACCTGGCATGATAGGTTCTGGGGGTCTCTCGGCCTTCCTGCACACCTGGGCGGAGCTACAAACAGCAAATCAGATTCCACCCATTCATGTCAATGGAAAAATGTAAAAGGCCACCATTTTCACAGTAATCAAGCCAGAGTCCCCACACTTGGCACAGTTGGTCACTTGGTGACCGAGGTTACAAATCCAGGAAAAGTGAGCGGATCATAAAACAACCAATCAAATTTCAGCCATTCATTTTTAATGGGAAAATGTAAACTGCAGCCATTCTTAGACTGTTAATCGCAGGGTTCTCAAACTTGCCACACTTTGTCACTGGGTGAATGAAATTAAGAGTCAAGAAAGTGGGTGGAGCCTACAACAGCCAATCAAAATTCACCTATTGGTTTTTGAAGGGGAATATTTAAACTGCTGCCATTCTTACACTGTTAATGGCAGAGGCTTCAAACTTTCTACAGTTGGTCATTGGGTGACTGGAGTCCAAATTCACTAAAGGGGCGGGGCCACAAACAGCCAATCAGATTTCTTTGCTGGATAAACTGCTTCCATTCACACATTTTTGATCCCAGGAAAATGAAAGCTCACAAACTTGGTGATTGGTGACTGTGTGCCAAGGTTACACAAAGTGGGCAGAGCCAAAAACAAATTTCACTGGTGAAATATAAACTGCACCCATGCTTACACTGTTAATAGCAGGGTTCTCAAAGTTTGCACAGTTGGTCACTGGGTGACTGGGATTAATATTCAAGAAAATGGGTGGAGCCTACAACAGCCAATCAAAATTCACCTGTTGATTTTCATGGGGAATATTTAAATTGCTGCTATTCTTACACTGTTAATAGCTGTTAATAGCAGATGCCTCAAACCTGGTGCAGTTGGTCACTGGGTGATGGGTTCAAATTCAGAAAGGGGGCGGAGCTACAAACAGCCAATCAGATTTGATTCATTTCAATGGGAATATACAAATGATTGATATGAAAGCTCATAAACTTGGTAATTGACTGACTATGTCAAGGTTAGAAAAAGTGGGCGGCACCAACAACTACATTTTTTACATGGGAAAATATAAACTGCAACCATTCTTACACTGTTAATGGCAGGGTTCCCAAACTTGACACAGGTGGCCACTGGGTGACTGGGATTAACCTCCCTGGCGTTCTGGACGAGCTGAGCTCGTCCAGTCACGCCGGAGGGCACCGCTCAGGCCCTGGTGCGCCGATTTGAATATTTTAAGTGCTAGCTGCGTGTTCTACGCGATCACCACCGCTCGTTGCCGATCCAACGTGTTTAAACCCCCCCCCCCCCCCCCCGCCGGGACCCCTGCGCAGCCTGGCCAATCAGTGCCAGGCAGCGCTGAGGGGTGGATCGGGACGCCATGTGACGTCATGACGTCGATGACGTCATCGCGATCATCGCCATGGCGACGGGGGAAGCCCTAAAGGAAATCCCGTTCAGAACGGGATTTCCTGATGGGCATAGGCACCGATCGGAGGGGTGGGAGGGACGCCGCAGGGAGGGAGGCATCATGTAGCTAGCGCTAGGCTAGCTACATGATAGGGGGAAAAAAGCAAAAAAAACCTTCCCTGCAGCCGCGGGAATCAGAACGCCAGGGAGGTTAATATTTAGAAAGTGGGTGGAGCCTACAACAGACAATCACGATTCACCTGTTGATTTTCAAGGGTAATATTTACATTGCTACCATTCTTACACTGTTAATGGCATAGGCCTAAAACCTGATACAGTCAGTCATTGGGTGACTGGGGTCCAAATTCACTAAAGGGGATGTAGCCACAAACAGCCAATCAGATTTTTTAGATTGATTTCAGCCATTCTGTCATTGGCAGGGTTCTCAAACTTGACACATTTGGTCACTGGATGACTTTAATATTCAGTAAAGTGGGTGGAGCCTACAACAGCCAATCAAAATTCACCTATTGATTTTCAAGGGGAATATTTACATTGCTGCCATTCTTACACTCTAAATGGCAGATGCCTAAAATCTGGTACAGTCGGTCACTGGGAGACTTGGGTTTAAATTCTGAAAAGGGGGAGCACTACAAACAGCCAATCAGATTTGTTTAATTTCAATGGAAAAATTCTATTTATTGATGCCAAGGACCCCAAAGCTCATTAAATTGGTTATTGAGTGACTGTATGTCAAGGTTAGAAACATCCAAAAACAACTAACTTTTTACATGGGAAAATATAAACTGCAGCCTTTCTTACACTGTTAATGGCAGGGTTCTCAAACTTGACACAGTTGGTCATTGGGTGACTGGGATTAATATTCAGAAAAGTGGGTGGAGCCTAAAACTGCCAATCAAAATTCACCTACTGATTTTCAAGTGGAATATTAAAACTGCTGCCATTCTTACAATGTTAATGGCAGAGGCCTCAAACCTGCTACAGTCAGTCACTAAGTGACTGGGGCTCAAATTCACTAAAGGTACGGAGTGCCAAACAGCCAAATAGATTTCTTTGCTGGAGAAACTGCTTCCATTCACACAATTTTGATGCCAGGAACTCAAAAGCTCACAAACTTGCTAATTGAGTGACTGTGTGTCAAGGTTACAAAAACTGAGTGGAGTCAAAAACAGATTTCCCTGAGAAAAATATAAACTGCAGAACCTTCTTCACTCCTAAAGCTAATGGGATCCCATATTTAAATAAAAAAAAAAAGTCAGATACTCACCTAAGGAGAGGGAAGGCTTGGTCCTAATGAGCCTTCCCTCTCCTCTCCCACTGCCCCCAGTGCTGCGCTGGCTCCCCCGTTCACATGCCCCGCCGAGGGGACTTCGGAAGTCTTCGGGAGCCGAGTCCTCCCGAAGACAGGCGGCTCCATACTGCGCATGCGAGAGTGCGTCATAGAGGTCACTCGCATGTGCGCAGTGTAGAGCGGCCCATCTTCGGGAGCACTCGGGCTCCTGAAGCATTTCCGAAGCCTCCCTTCGGCCGGGAAACAGCAGTATTTGACCGAAACGGTCGAATACCGAAATGGGGGAGCCAGCGCTGCAACGGGGACGGGAAGAGGAGAGGGAAAGCTCTATGGGGCCCAGAGCCTCCTTCTCCTTAGGTGAGTATCTGACTTTATTTTAATATGGGTTCCCATTCACTTTAATGGCAGGGTTTGCAAACTTTGCACAGTTTGTTACTGGGTGACTTGGATTAATATTCAGAAAAGTGGGTGGATCCTTAAAAAGCCAATCAATATTCACCTGTTGATTTTCAAGAGGAATATTAAAATTGTTTCCATTCTTAAGCTGTTAATGGCACAAGCCTCAAGCCTCGTACAGTTGGTCATTGGGTCACTGGGGTTCAAATTCAGAAAAGGGGTGGAGCCACAAACAGCCAATCCGATTTGTTTTTATTGATGCCAAGGACCCGAAAGCTCACATACTTGGTCATTGAGTGACTGTTTGTCCAAGTTACAAAAAGTAAGGAGAGCCAAAAACAAATTTCAATGGGAAAATATAAACTGCAGGCCTTTTTACACTGTTAATGGCAGGGTTCTCAAACTTTGCCCAGATGGTCACTGGGTGACTGAGATTAATATTCAGGGCAGTGGGTGGAACCTATTATAGCTATTCAACGTTCACCTGTTGATTTCAAGGGGAATATTTAAATTTCTGCCATTATTACACTGTTGATAGCAGATGCCTCAAACCTGCTATAGTTGGTCAATGGGTGACTGAGGTCCAAACGCTGGAGAGGGGCGGAGTCACAAACCGTTAATCTGATTTATTTAATTTCTATGGGAATATACAAATTATTGATGCCAAAGCTCACAAAGTTGGTCATTGAGTGTTTGTGTGTTAGGGTTAGAAAAAGTGGGTGGAGCCGACACAGCCAAATACATACCCGGGCAACGCCGGGTCATCAGCTACTTTACTATATAAAATTCACTGAAATCAAAACGTGGACAGTACAATACATGTGTTATGTAAGTAGATCAAGTATTTATCTACTTATATACTGTATGTGTTTTTTTTCCCTGGCATAGTATGGCTAATCCTACTGCTTTAACATGTGTGATCAGCAAACACTGAATAACTCAGTTTCCATAGCAGCTAGAATGCTATAAGTGGGGAGAGTTATTATGCTGATTTTTAGAAACCGGAAAATATATTTGTTTTCTGATTGTGATAACCCCATCTTGAATTATTAATAAATGGGATTTTGTCATTGTTCTAATTCAAAGTTTTGGAGGGAAGTTTTTTAAACTGCAGTTGGGGACATGATAGGGAGAAAGGAAAAAAAAGACTTTCTTGTACTTTTAAAAATGAGAAGGACAGTAACGGTGCTGGACCATACGAAAATCGTTGGCGATTACGCACAACTTTCCATAGTGTTCATGGCAGAAGGCTCTATAGGACCCAGAGCCCTCCCTTTCCTTAGGTATCTGTTCGATTTATTTATTGCGCTTCCTATTAGCTTTACATAGCTACACTCAAACTCCACCTCCTCACCATGCCTGCGGTTCTTTAGGGTACCATAAGGCTCTGTGTTTAGTCCCCTTCTTTTTTTTCAATGTAAACCCATGGTTTTGGGCAACTACTGTAACAGCCTCATCTGGGTTTTAATATCACTTGTATGCAGATGACACACAAATCTTTTTCTCAGCCCGACCTTACTACTATACTGTATCATATCCCTCTGCAATAACTTCATTTATGTCTGGCTTTCTAACACTTAATATGAGCAAAACAAAACTAATCATCTCACATTCTCCCCCCCCCCCCCCCCCCTCCAAATCTGTCTCTCCACCAGAAAGAACAAATGTCAGTAATATCTCATTAACTTCTGTTACTCAAGAGCTGTTGATGCCTAGAGGTTGTCTTTGACTCCATTTTGTCATTTAAATCACATATTCATTCACTATCAATATCTTGCTATCATCACATAAAAAACATACCCCACATTCATCCATTCCTCACAAAGCACAGCTAAAATTCGGGTACATTGATGTATTCTATCCGTTCAACATTCTGTTTTATGGCTTGAAAGCTTAGAGACTGACACCACATCAAGCCATACTGAACTTACCTGCAAGACTTAGCCACCTCTCTTCTCGCTAATCAAGCGATGCTGCCCTCTGCCAAGCCCTCCACTAGCTGCCCAATGGATCCAGTTCAAACTTTTGCAACCTACAAAGCTCTCTACAATCTCTATATATCGCTTTACTTATTTCCAAGTACCAACCCAACCGCAGCCTACATTCTGCTAACAACCTGCTTCTAGCCTCCACTAGAATCGCCTCCTCACACTCATGTATACAAGATTTATCATGGGCTTCTTTCCTCCTATGGAACCCCCCCACATTAAACATATGCCACTTTCCGTCTGTTGAATCATTTATACTCTACCTAAAAACTAACCTTTTTTGATGAGGGTATAAGTTAACTGAAGGCCTGGAGATAAAAATCCAGCCTTGCTTTTTAAGATAAAATTGTCTAGCATTTTTATTTAAAGGGGAACTGAAGAGAGAGGTATATGGAGGCTGTCATGTTTATTTCCTTTTAATCAATACCAGTTGCCTGGCAGCCCTGCTGGTCTATTTCTCTGCAGTAGTATCTGATTAAAACCAGAAACAAGCATGCAGCTAGTCTTGTCAGATCAGACTTATAAGTCTGAACCACTGAAACACCTGATCTGCTGCATGCTTGTTCAGGGGCTATGGCTAATAGTATTAGAGGCAGAGGATCAGCAGGGCTGCCAGGCAACTGGTATTGTCTAAAAGGAAATAAACATGACAGCCTCCATATACCTTTCTCTTCAGTTCCCCTTTAAAGGAAGCAAGAAACCAAAGAAGTCTCAGGTTTTATACTGGGGCTTCCTCCAGCCACCTTGAGGCTGATCATCATCTCCCCGGGCTGCTCCTGACCCCTGCTGGGTGGCCCGGTACTCAGGCCGAGTGGCGCTTCATCCCTCATGCTTGGCCTGGCTGTGCTTCCCCATCCACCTGGAATTGTTCATATTTTTGTATATATGCCAGGGTTGTGGAGTCGGTAAATCATCCAACTACTCAGTTTATGAAACCTCCGACTCCAGGTAGCCAAAATTGCTCCAACTCCTCGACTCCGACTCCCTAGTCTAATTTTTACAAAAGCTATCCTCCTATGCATCCATTGTGCCTGGCACAAATGCGCAGCACACAGGCAGACAGAGGTGTGTGTTCATTGCAGGCAGGCGTGTGCATTGTTCGCAACCGGGGGGGGGGGGGGGGGGGGTGGTCATGGCTGTGGCCTAGCGCACATTTTTGAACAGGCAGGCCTTTACTAGTTTTTATTAAAATGAACATCAGTCTCTAATCACTGTTACAGAATGGTTCAGACCTCATGATGTCTGATTTATGAAAGCAATGCTTTAAAGGCTGGTTCCTTTACTGAGTTGGCGATCATGTAGGTGTAGGCTTTTGAGACCCTGACCAATTTCTATATCCTGAAAAATTTGCATTTCATTAACTGATTTGGGACAGTGTGCAGTTAAAACGCTGACACATTTGTGGCTGCCTCAGCCTGATGTGGCGAGTTTTAATGCTGCATGCTCTTGTGCACGGGAAGCAATTGTTCATCCCCACCAGCACAAAACTCAGCTGGCTAAAGACAGCTGAGCTCCGTAACTCGGTCAATAGCCAATTTCATTGTCCCCTGATCACTGTGAGCCAATCACAGTGATCGGGACGTAAAAAAATGAAAAAAGCTCAGGTCCTTACGGGGCCAGAGCCTATCAGTCCGGAACAGGTTAATCTACTGTACATACAGCTTGCTCACTACCCCACCTTGTGTCTCCTACTCTTCCCCTGAAGGGGACACCATGCAACTTTCCTTTCATATTGACCAATAATTTCCAGCATGTTCAGATTCCTTTCTCAATCAGTAACAGTTCGGACATGCTGGAAATTATTGATCTGTCGATCTGACAGGAAATTTGTATGGTATGTAGAAGCCTTCAGATTGAAAGCTTGCAAGGGCAGGGCTCACGCCTCCATTGTTTCTTGAAACCGCTGTTTGTGTATTGTGGAACATTTTGGACTGCCATTCTTGTGTTGAACTTCCTTTTGTCTTCTTTGTTTCATGCACATATGTCTTGTATTTACAGTATACTGTACAGCACTATAGAAGATGATAGTGCTGTACAGTATAACACAATAATAATGACAGGGGCACGGTAATATAACCCATTTAATAATATTAAAAGTGAGCATTGAAACTGTGCTGTAGATGTAATTAAGCTGATGTTTGCAAAAAAAAAAAAAAAAAAAAAAAAAAGGAAGATAAGTCCAGTGTTTTATTAATTCACGTGTTTATTGTCTTACAGTTTACCATATGGAAAAAAAAACCTGTTACTACATTCGAGTGTTAGAAAACATCACAAAATAGTTATGCAATCAGCTTACTACAAAGGGTTCGGCGACAGACAGTCTTATAAAGTAAAAATGTAATTATATATTAGATATGCATCTATCAACTAATGGGACTAGTCAAAACCACTTAAATTAGTATTAGCATTTATCTCTGCCCTGTGTAGGTCTTTATATGTTTTCACTGTCTGGAGGGGTTGAAGTTAATGAGGGCAATAAAGGGTGTGGCAGGTGGTGATGGGAATTATTTAGGGGAACTGGAGTAGGGCCGAGGACATAGGAGAGCCAGGGGGAGGGGGTTATAGGCGGTGGGTGGGGTTGATTTGCATCACTTTGTTCTTACAAGAACATACATGCAGGCTAACATCTGCATCAGAGCTACTTGTCACAATATAATGTCATGAGATTTGGGTGTAATTTACAAACCACCTTCCTCTCTAGTGTACGGTCCACTCACTGCTCATCTCTCGCAAAGGGGAGGTGGGGGAGAACAGTCAGTTTTATTAAAATATAGAATAATGTAACCGCAACCTTAGATACTCCTCTAGTAAAAGCATTCCATATCTCAAAAGGACAAACAGACAAGAACAAGGAAGGAATCTTAAGGATCTTTAAGAGCTAAGTCCACTTCTGACTGAAATGAAAAGCAGAAACCACTCTTGGTGTTATCAAATTCGGTTAAGCACGATATTTTCAAAAAATGATGATTTTATAACTCTTGTATCACTGACAGGCTATCCTCCGAGGATCAGATCCCCGCCCACAGCTACAGCCAATCACAGTACATACAAAAACAGGCTGTCCCCTGGGGATCAGATCACTGGCCACAGCTGGAGTCAATCACACTACATACAAAGACAGGCTTTCCCCTGAGGATCAGATCCCTGCCCGCAGCTAGAGCCAAACACAGTACATACAGAGACAGGCTGTCCCCCGAGGATCAGATCCCTGGAGCCAATCAGTACATACAGAGACAGGCTGTCCCTGAGGATCAGATCCCTGGAGCCAATCGCAGCACATACAGACACAGGCTGCCCCCGAAGGATCAGATCCGTGCCCACAGCCAGAGCCAATCACACTACATACAGAGACAAATCCATTTAGCTATAGCGCAAGTCTACAAATCCTCTACACAGACTGTGCTTGCAAGAGCACCTGTATGTGATTCAAGAAGCTTTAAAGCGAACTTTAAGTCAAGTGAAAAAAATGAGATTTACTTACCTGGAGCTTCCCTCAGCCCCCAGCAGCTGATCGGTGCCCTCGCAGCTCCGCTCCAATGTCCCAGGACCCGCCGGCGAGCACTTCCGGTTTGCCCGTCACTGGCTGACAGGCATGGGAACGCGAGTGATTCTTCGCGTTCCCAGCCTGTATATCGCCCCCTATGCTGCTATTGCGGCCAGGAGGCCTCCTGGCCGCAATAGCAGCATAGGGGGCGATATACAGGCTGGGAACGCGAAGAATCACTCGCGTTCCCATGCCTGTCGGCCGGTGACGGGCAAACCGGAAGTGCTCGCCGGCGGGTCCTGGGACATCGGAGCAGAGCTGCGAGGGCACCGATCAGCTGCTGGGGGCTGAGGGAAGCTCCAGGTAAGTAAATCTAATTTTTTTCACTTGACTTAAGGTTCGCTTTAACACTGTAGCAATGACTATAAGGCACTATAGGGTTGATTGAAGCTACGGTGCTAAAGCAGTGCAGGTTATTGACCGCAGAGCGAGGTAAAAATCTCTAGTGCATGCTATGCTACCATAGCGTGCGCTGCTAACTTACACGCGCTCCATTAACTTAACGGGTACTCCTCTGAACCTGCCCTGAGCCCCGGCGGGTCCAGTGGCTTCAAAGGATGAGATTCCTTCACTTGACCGGCAGCCTATTGGGCCAATCAAAGTGCAGGAATCTCATCCTTTGAAGCCACTGGACCAGCCAGAGATCAGGGCGGGTTCAGTGGAGCGTGCGTAAGTTAGCAGTGCACGCTAAGCTGCACTACTGCAGCATAGCGCAGCTTAATGAATCAACCCCTATAAGATATTTTGAAATACAGTGGAGAATTACACAGCACACATTATTTTTCCTTTATCAAATTCAATAAACATCTTCCTTTTTGAGTCAATAAAAAGTCCCTCTTGCCTCAAATTTGGAGCACACCAGTTTAGACATGGTGCATTATTTGGATTATTTAAAGAGGAGCTGTTAGGTATAAGGTCTCAGAGAAAAAAAAAACACATATATCAGTAGCTAAATATTGGCTGTACTTACATTACATATGCATTTCACTGTCCATGTTTGGATTTCACAGAATTTGTATCTAGTATTTGCAGAGAATGATGCTCCTAACAGCTCATGGCAGGTTCCATGTTTGTCTGTCTCATATGAAGCCAATTGTGATGTAATATCCTCCCTCCTTCCTGATGATTCGATCAGGATCAAAGATCCTAATGGTTCATGATCCAGACAACACTATTGTGCAGTGAATATTAATTAGCCATGTGGCTAGGAACAATAGCGACTCATGCAGTACACTCTAACGGAACATGTGCCCTGTGATTTTTCAGTGCTGTGAGTTCTGGGCTGCATTACAAGCTGCTGTAACATGAGCCTGTAACTTCTCACTGTGAAAGCAGCCTTAGGGCGTGATAGGGAAATGAAGGGGGAGGACCCAAGGTAGTGCAGAGTGGGGAGAAGAAGCAGCCCCAGAATGCTTTGCAGTATGTTATGCGGCCTGCAGCCTCCTTAGGAACTTGGGAATAACCAGCCTTGCTGTTCAGCAAGCATCAAAGTAAGAGAGATTTTTATCTTCAGTATTGCCTTTTTGGCTTCCTTCTAAACTGTTTAACACAGGAGAATAGAGGTTTAAATTAGCTTTTGCAGCCTGACAGTTACTCTTTAAGACCAAAGACATTGTGAATAGGTCTGCGTGAGATCTCTAAAGTAAGTCAGAGTGGGCCTGGTGCATTAGCTAGTGGCAATATTTCCATTACTACCGGCAGTACCGCGAGTAACGCTATTAGCACCCATGGTACTCGAGTAGCATAAACGTTGCTATGGTAACGAGCATTACTAACGCTACTAGAGTACCACGGATTGTGCTTATAGCGGAACTCACAGTACACACTGCTGGTAGTAACTGTAATATTGCCATGTGGGGATACACCAATATTACTGCACTTTTGTGCATCGACCCCACACAAATTATGGATGCTATTATTTCAAATGCTCAGGACTTCAATTCTCTACAGAGTCAATTCTATCAAGTACAGTGAGCCGTGACTTGTTTTCAAAGTATGGACTTTGATGTACACAAGAAAAATAATAGGATTCTTCACCTGTGAGTCCTTTCATGTTTGCGGAGGTACGATTTGCATGTAAAAGATTTCCCACACTCAAAACAAGAATAAGGCTTCTCGCCAGTATGAGATCTCTCGTGGATAACAAGATGGGGTTTCTGCCTAAAACTTTTCCCACAGTCAGGACAACAATAGGGTTTCTCACCGGTGTGAGTTCTGCAATGTATGAAAAGTTCTGACTTCCGTCCAAAGCATTTCCCACACTCGGGACACGAATGAGGAGTGTCACCTAGGTGAAGTTTTTCATGCGTGCGAAGGGAAAAATTAAATGAAAAGCATTTTCCGCACTTCGTACAAGAATATGGTTTCTGCACCGCATGAGAACTCTTGTGCCTGACAAGACTTGATTTCTGCCCAAAACTTTTCCCACACTCAGAACATGAATATGGTTTTTCACCTGTGTGAATTCTCTGATGCATGACAAGCTCTGAATTGTGCTTGAAACATTTCCCACACTCAGTACAAATACAGGATCCCTCAGCCCCATGAGTCCTTTGATGTACGACAAGCTGGGAAATCCGACCAAAACATTTGCCACACTCAGGACAAGAATAGGGCTTCCCGTCTGTGTGCGATTTCTCATGTAAAGCAAGCTGTGATTTATGTATAAAACATTTCCCACACTCATGACATAAATATGACTTTTCCCCTTTATGTGATATATTATGTCTGCCAAGATCTGATTTACGCACAAAACATTTCCCACACTCAGAACATGAATACGGTTTCTCACCTGTGTGAAATCTCTCATGGACAACGAGCTGTGATTTGCATACAAAACTTTTCCCACACTCTGGACAAGAATACGGCTTCTCACCTGTGTGAGATCTCTTGTGTACAACAAGATGTGATCTACGCCTAAAGCATTTCCCACACTCAGTACATGAATACGGCTTCTCACCTGTGTGAGATCTGAGATGTACGGTAAGCTGAGATTTCTGTACAAACCATTTACCACACTCTTTACAAGAATGCAGCTTCACTGCTGTCTGTGAGCAACGATGTATGCTAAGATAATCTTTCCTTTGGAACATTTCCCCACAGTCAGAGCAGGAAAATGGCTTCTCTCCCGAGTGAGTTGCTTGATGTCTGACAAGGAATGACATCTGATTAAAACATTTCCCACACTCAGAACAGGTAAATGTCTTCCCCAGCTGGGATTCAGCATGTGGCCCCCCAGAGTTGGGGGGATAGGGAAAGCTTGGTGTATTGGAGCTTCCTTCAGGCAAATCTTGCATGGTGACATCATCTTTCGTTGCACAGTATGGGGATACAGAGAGATGAGTCACTGAGGGGTGCCTGGTGCTGTGACTCTGCGCTGCAAATAGAAAACATCATTATAGCCTGCTAAAGTAACAATAGTAAGACTCATATAGAACTGCAGAAGGTTAGAACTACATCTACAGTAATTTGTGATACAGTTATTTACAAATTTATTAATTTCTGTCCTCCCATCCAACATAGAATACTACTGGCAGGAACTGGAGCTGCTATTGGGGAGGAGGGAGGAAGGGGAAGGACCTTAGAATCTGAAGCTATCAGGGTTGAATGTGGGAAGACATCTGTTAAGTCCCATACACACACGCTCGACTGCCCTCATTACAAAAAGAGCAATCCCTGATGGTTACTGACGAATGAACGGCATCATAGCATGTTTGAATTCAGGGATGGCACAACGACAGTCACCGAACGGATCATTAGCGGAAAGCGTGAAAATGTGAAAATGAGGTCTTGGAATGCGTAATTAGCTAAATATAAGGAGCTTGAATTAAGCCATTGTTTGTCATTGAATGAGATGAGCAACGAACAGCAATTATCATCCTAAAGGCCTGTACCCACTTTGTGACTTTTGCAATGATTTTCCAGAATTTTTGGGGGGATGCGAGAGGATGTTTCCATGATCTTGTGATGTGGGTATTGGCGCACGATTACATGAACGTTGCTTAGTCGCACAGCGATAACACCCATCATGGCAGATTGGAAGATCCCTGACAACTCCTGGGCAAAGTACCATGATCGCTTGAAGTCTCATTTGCGCCTGTGGTGTAACGACGTGTGATGTTGTGTATACTCGCTGGCCGGAAGATGTATCGGGGAGCACTCATCGTCAAGGAGACGTCGCTGGATCCATCTTCCTGCATCACAAGGTGAGTGTAGCTTCACTGATCCGCCAAGACTAATCAGTCATCATGGACGATAATGGCTGTCACATACCAGGGTTGGGACACTTTATTTAAAGAGAACCCAAGGTAGGCAGATGGGGGGCAGATTGGACACCGAGGCATGTTCTCTGGCTCATAACATGCCTCTGTGTCCCTACACTGTTGCTCTCTGCCCCCCCCCCCCCCCCGCCTTGCTATAGCCCCCCGAGATTTGCGACAATATTTGTCGCTATCTCGGAGGTAAACACAGGGAGATGGATTCCCTGCTCAAAACAGAGTTCCTGCAGAGTTTCAGATATATTACCGCAACAGATATATGGCAGATTTGATAAAAAATTATACATATATGGCCAATTATATAATGCAGAGTCAACCCTACTCCAACCAATCCGTGTACAGTAATGTACAGTGACTATTATCAGCTTATTTCAGGGTACTAACACTAGGTCACCCCCTACTGTGACCAATCTGTGACAGTAATGTACAGTGACCATTACCAGCTTATTACAGGCTGGTAACCCTAAGTCACCCCCTACTTAACGTACAGTGACCATTATCAGTTTATTACAGGCTGGTAACATTAGGTCACCCCCTACTGTGACCAATCTGTGACAGTAATGTACAGTGACCATTACCAGCTTATTACAGGCTGGTAACCCTAAGTCACCCCCTACTTAACGTACAGTGACCATTATCAGTTTATTACAGGCGGGTAACATTAGGTCACCCCCTACTGTGACCAATCTGTGTACAGTAGTGTACAGTGACCACTATTAGCTATAATATTTGAATACTGTATTTGGATTTTTTTTACTCACCAATGCTAATGTTTGTAAAAGTGTCTTCCTCCTCAGATGCACTCATCATGTCACTCTCTTCCATAGCTCGCTGATCACCCCTCACATACATCTCTTCTTCTTCTTCCTCCTCTTTAATTGTCCTTATTATGTCACTCTTCTCCATAAACTGCTGATCACCTGTCACATTTGTTTCTTCTTCTTCCTCTTTAATTGTCTTCATCTCAATACCCTTTATAGACTGCTGATCACCTATCACACACGTCTCTTCCTCTTCCTGTTTAACTGTCCTCATGTCATACTCCTTTATAGACTGCTGATCAGCCCCCACATATGTTTCTTCTTCTTCCTCCTTAACCACAACTTTTTTTACATGCGTTAGCTCTCCACCCTAAGTGCACAAAATATGACCAAATGTAAAATCTGAACACCAAACGGAGTATACACAATAGAAAATAGCATCACACCCTCAGGTGACCCTCAGTTCTATCTACCTGATTATGGTGGGCAGGATCTTCCTGTGGACAGTCTTTATAATTAAGAGGACCTGTACATCTCTCTGGTGGGTTTCTATTACTCGATCCATCTGTAGGAAACACACAAAGTGACTGAATAAATGGTTTATATGGGCTGGATTCACTAATGTTAGCACTCTGAAGCATCGCGACTTAAATGAGCTCACACGCCCTAATCTTAGCGCAACCTAATTACAGAGCAGGTACATTACACATGCTACAGACAGCAAAGCATGCGCTCCTTAGCAATGGCCACTCATTGTGAAACCCTGCGCGATACTTCACTAGCGCAGCCGCCACTATTTTAACGTAGTAGTGGCCGTCACTATCACGTAGGACTTGCTACGGAGCACACGCTACGCTGTCTGTAGCATGGGTAATGTTCCCACTCTGTAATTAGGTTGCGCTGATAAGAATAGGGCGTGTAAGCTCATTTAAGTCACGCTGCTTCACAGCGCTAACATTAGTTAATCAAGGCCTGTGTTTATCAGATGATGGGGAATCTAGGTGGACCCTCTGTACTGCTCTCTCCTTTTTACAAGAAATTAAAATCTCCTCTTACCCGATGATGTGAGGGGCGGCTGATTGTCTATCTTGGCATCCTTGTAAAAGTCCTTTTGTCCTTCTAAATACTGCCACTCCTGCATGATGAGATATAAATGGTGACAATGTGACACTTTATAAGAACCTGGCCCAGACATATGTGTCTACATGCAAAAAGGGTGCCCGGAAATTTGGGCACCTAAAATAGCCATTAGTAGAATATTGATAAATTTATCGATATTGTACTATGTTGCAGTGCAAATTACAATAGTAAAATATTGGTAAATCATATTATTTTACTGCAGCTAATCCTAACTCTATTCTCACACAGAACCTGCCCTCTACTAACCCAAAAAACTCCCCCTCCAATGTCTAACCCTAACAACCCCTGCTCCGATGCCTAACCCTAATGACCTCCCCTCTGGTGCCTAATCCTAACCACCCCCCTACGATGCCTAACCCTAATCATCCCCCCTCCGATACCTAACCCTAACAACCCCTCCTCCGATGCCTAACCCTAATTACCTTCCCTCTGATACCTAATCCTAACCATCCCCCCTCTGATGCTTAACCACCCCCCTCCAGTGCCTAATCCTAACCACCAACCCTTCGATGCCTAACCCAAACCACCCACCCCTCTGATGCCTAACCACCCCCCCCCCCCCAATACCTAACTCAAACTACCACCACCTCTGATGTTTAACCTTAACCATCACCCCCCTCCGATGCTTAACCCTAATCACCTCCCCTCTGATGCCTAACCACCAGCCCTCCGATGCCTAAACCAAACCACCTCTGATGCCTAACTCAAACTACCACCCCATCGATGTTTAACCTTAACCACCCCCTCCCTCCAATGCCTAACCACCACCTGTCCGATGCCTAAACCTAACCACCCACCCCTCTGATGCCAAACCACCTCCCCCACCCCATGCCTAACTCAAACTACCACCCCCTCTGATGTTTAATCTTAACCACCCCCCTTCAATGCCCAATCCCAACCCCCTGCCCCATTCCTAACCCTAACCACCCCCCTCCAATGCCTAACCCTAACCACTCCTACTCTGATGCATAACTCTAACAACCACTAAATGCCTAACCTTAACCACCACACACACACACACTAACACACCAAGCCACAAACTCAAATAAATGCAAAATATTGGGTCCCGATATAAGCGCCCATACTAACATCGGCTAATGCGGGAACTATATAGCCTCTGGCGCCCTAATTCCCCCCGTTAGCCGACATTAGTAGGGCTGCCTATAACGGCAGCCAAACTTCTGTGGCAATCCAGCACAAAATGTTCTGCCTCTGACATACACAGCTTGGTTTGGTAATTTTTTTTGGGACTGGACAATATTGGAGACCATAAATAAGTAATAATAAGTAGTTACCATAAGCTTACCTGATCAGGAATTTTTTCAGAAAATTGCTGTACTGCAAGGACATTTTCATTGTTACTATTTACTGTACTGAAGGATTACTTCAGTACAGTACAGTACTATCTTAGGTGAAGATTTAAGAATTTCCCTATCCTATTTAATAGCTGGTAGTATGTAGTGTACCCAGGCCAGGTATGTAAGAATACGTATGTTCTGCAAAATATCTAGTGAATTGTTAATTTAAAAAAAAAAAAGGTCCCAAGATACAGTAACTGTAATGCTGTGATTAACTATGCAGACACATCTATTGCTTTTACTGGGTAATGTACCATAATTCCCAGCACTGCTCACCTCTTTCATCAGTAGCTCCATCATCTTCCTGGTGACTTCCAGAATTTTTTGCTTGTTGTTTCTCCCATATATCAGGGAGTGAGGCGCAGACACCGTGATGGTCACATGATCACCAGATTTCACCAGCGGAAAACTCTGCATGAAAAGACCAACAATAATAGCATGTGACCTCTCAGAATCCTCTTCATCTCTCTGGACAGGGGTGTCAATAGACAGAAGAGTGATGTCATATGACCTCCCAGAATCCTCCTCACCTCTCCAGTCAGCAGGCAGATGATCTCCAGGGTGAGATTGAAGATCTTCTCAGTCATGTGACTACAATCTTCGTCCATTGTCAAAGTGGCCATGTAATATGTACAGGGCACTCCTCTCTGTAGACAGATAGACACTGGTAATTATCTGGACAGTGATGAATAATGTCTGAAAGGCACAGTGTTGAAGTGATTAGCGCTCTTACCTTAAAGGGGACCTGAATTCAAAACAGCATAATAACCTTTAAAGAAAAAAAACATTTCTTTGTTACAGCTAATACAAATACTGCAATAAATCCGCAGTGTGTCTACTTCCTGCTTTCACGGTAGCAGACATATTGTTAACATCCTGTGTTTACAAATTAGCTGCTCTGCTGAGGCAGCCAGCTGACACAGCTGAGAGATCAAACTGAACTTGTGATTAGTCACAGATGAGAGGGAATAAGAGAGACTAAGCTCTCTAAATACATACAGGTTGCATTTCATTTCTCTCTGTTTCCCTTCTGTCCTGTGCAAGAGTTCTTGTCCACTTTAAGCCCCGTACACATGCTAGATGACACTCGGCTGAGGTGGCCGATAACAACCACCTTTGTAGAGAATCCAGTGGGTGTACAACAGCCCCTGACCATCCTCAGCTGTTCAGCCAGTGAGTCGCCTGTAGGACTGATTCAGCCGAATGATGATCAAGGGCATTGTTCTCTCTGCTCACCCCACCCACCATGTGATGTCACACACTCACCGTGCCTTGGCTCTCCCCCCCCCCCCACACACACACACACACATAGCATCAAAATACATCTCTACAGTGTGGGCTCTGCAGTGTTGCCCGAGGGATCGAATACCGACCCTGCCATGCAACATGACTCATACGTGTGTAGGAGGCTTCACAGTACTAGAGTCCCGGGTTCACATCCTGGCCAGAACACTGTCTGCATGCAGTTTGTATGTGCTCCACTAGGGACAGTATGGTTTACTCCCACAACCTAAAACACTATTATAAGATTATGGCCATGGTAGGGATTCGATTGTGAGCTCCTCTGAAAACATTCAGTGCCATATAAACTGTTGCAGAAGATGTCAGCGCTATATAAGTACATAATAATATGGCTGGACATTGGGATATGGCTATGGTAGGGATTAGAGTGTGAGCTCATCTGAGCATAGTCAGGGCCATGTCTATGTACAGTACTCTGTGAAGTGCTACAAAATGTATCAGTAATATGGTAGAGGAGGAAACCAACACAGACACTCCATACAAACTCTGTGCAGATAGTGTCTTGGCTGGGTTATGAACTGGGAATCTGACCACTATGCCACCGTGCTGCCCACCATGCTTTCCTGATGGTAGTTTCTGTTCCCAGAAGAGCAGCGCTTCCTTGGGTGCTAACATTTCCCAATCCCTTGTTAACTGATACACGGGCTGGTGGGACAAGCTCTGCATCTTCGGGGAGTTGATTTATAAGACACACACCTCAGTTATCTCCTAGGAGATAATTTTCATCTTAAATTTTCAGCATTTTACAATTGAAAAAGTACTGAAAAGTTGGTGATAAAGTGGTGGGTTAAAGGGCATTTTATGACAAGTTGTGAAAATATCACCAAGGAGAAAACTCAGGAGAAAAAGTGAATTGCATATGGGCCCTTATCAATAAAATGGCATTTAAACCACAAACAAGCAAAAACGACTCTAAATAATTTTGGCAGTACTTTTTCATCTACTTTTTGATACTTTTTCATTTGCAAAGTGCTACAAAGTTATTCCGCAGAGAAGATGAAAAAAATATCCCCAAGGAAAAAACTCAGGAGAAAAAGTTAATTGCATATAGGCCATTGTTTGGTGTGGGAGGTACATAGAATACCTCCTTGTCTTTGGAGCAGCCCTGCAGAGGAGATTCGGAATTATGTGTCTTGTTGGAACGACAATGAACTGAATTTGAAATCCTCCTTTAATACACATCATAGCTCTATTGATTATCTGGATGTCACTCTTCAGGGAGACCCGGTGACAGGTGTCATCAGTACAAAGACTTTCTGCAAAGACTGTAGTGGTGCCACCACTCTGCAGGCCCCATCATGTCATGGCCCTTACATAGTACGGAACAAACCAGTGGGAGAGTTCCTTCCAGCCTCTTGCAAGTGTTCTAATCCCACAGACCTAACAAAGGAATTTGATTTTATTACACATCACCTTAGTTCACAGAGACCTCCCCATCGCCGAGCAGGTGACCCATCGTCCGCAGTCCAGGATTGCTGGGGCTGCCGGACCCCCTCCACCACGGGTCGCCCGGGGGCCCAGAGACCAAGACACCAGCACGGGCGACACCCTCCACGTGCAGAGGAGGCCTAACCGCAGTGGCTCCCCCAGTCACTATGGGAATGGCCACGCCACCACCGCGTCCCACTGCCCCGGCCCCACGTCCACCACTGCTGCCCAGCAAAGGTGCCCCCCTGGCTCCACATTGTGTCTGCACCCTCATTACCCAGCCTGTGTGGACTTGAAATCAGGAGCGCTACTCCTCGGGCAACCTGGTCCAAGTGAACTCTGCTGTCCGCCTCCATCATGATGCCCCTTAGCTTTCTCTCTACTTTCGTGTACAATCGGTAGCACCTGTCTTGTTGGGAGCATGTTGCTGTGTAGTGTCCAGTGCAGAAAATGGCAGCGCTCATATCAGCTCTCAGGCTGCTCCTCCAGTCCCACTCTTTTCTGTTCCTGCTATCAGTGTATGCTTTGATATGCTTGTATTACGTTAACTGTATGTGTATGCTGTTATGCTCTCTGTTTTGCTTCGTATGTTTGCTTTTTATTGTTTATATGTATGTACCATGCTTAACTGTATGCGATAATGTACTCTGCTTAATTGTACACACAAGCTGTAATGTTGTCCTATGTATGCTTGTCCCATGTCTTTGTACGACCCTGTATGCGTCAAAACCAATTCCAGGTACAATCCACCGTTGTACTTGGCGATAATAAATTCTGATTCTGTTATACTGTTGGAGCAATAGAACGGAGAAAAGATATAGCATTCTACAGACCTTGAGCACAACTCCTACAACCAAAAGCTCGAGATAAATCAGGCTCTGCCCTGTCCACCTTTGTGACCTCATATTGTCAGGAATATAGTTCTGTGGTTAAGATCATAATCAAGTTTTACCAGAGTTGGACAATAAGTTGCAGAATAATATGGTAGGAAATTAAACTGTGGCAGGGATTAGATTGTGAGCTCCTTTAAGGACAGTCAACAGACAAGACTGTGTACTCTGTAAAGTGCTGCAGAAGATGTCAGTGCTATATAAATACATAATAATAATAATAATAATAATAATAATAATAATAATAATAATAATAATATGGTAGAAAATTAGCCTATGACTGTTGTAGGGATTAGATTTGTAGCTTCTCTGAGGATAGTCAGCGACATGCCTATGTACTCTGTAAAATGCCACAGAAGATGTCAGTGCTATATAAATACATAATAATAATATGGTAGTACATCAGCCTATAACTATGGTAGAATTAGAGTGTGAGCTCCTCTGAGGACAGCCAGCGGATTTGACTATGTACTATGTAAAGTGCAGCAGAAGATGTCAGTACTATATAAATACAAAAATAATATTATGGTAGTAAATTAGACTTTGTCCTCAGAGGAGCTCAGCTCACAATCCAATCCCTGTCAAAGTCTAATTTACTACCATAATATTATTTTTGTATGTATATAGTACTGACATCTTCTGCTGCACTTTACATAGTACATAGTCATATCCGCTGGCTGTCCTCAGAGGAGCTCAGCTCACAATCCAATCCCTGTCAGTCAGTGACATGACTGTGTACTGAGTAATGCAGAAGAGGTCAGCACTATATAAATACATAAAAACACTGTTTTTGCTAGTGATGGAGCAACACTGGAATAAATATCATACTTTTAACTCTAAACTGTCAATGCCAGCAATTCCTCCCCTAGGTGTAGGAGAAGCTGGTGGTGATGGGAGGACAAAGGGATGTCACTGGAGAGAATATAATGTAATAGTATAATGAACCCATGTGCTGCTTGTTCCAGCAATGTGTCCCCCATGTGTAGCAGCACCTGCCGGTGTTGGGGGGCACACGAGGGTGGTGGGGGGGGGATCACTGGGGGAATTATAATTTAATATTACCTTCTCTGTTTCCAGTCGAAGTAATGTCTCCTCTAAGCTGTTCTGACATCACTTCCTGGCTGTTTGTTCCATGTCGCCACCTGGTGGCCATGACTTAACCTGCAGCAGGCTTTTCTCATGACAGGATCAAACTTGGCACAAAGTGAACATGATGAGCCGAGCCTCAAGCTGTACTCAAGCTGGATAATTTGCATCTCAATGACCATTTCTAGTCAGGATGGAGGAGGATGGGCCACTTCATTCTGACCTGTCCGAGATCCCATAATGCTACAGCCTTTACCCCAAAATAAGAACTTTTTTTTTAATTATTATTTTTTCTTCAAAAGATGTGTGAGAGCTTATTTTCAGGAGATGTCTTATTTTTCCATCAACCACAATCTGCATGTTTTTCTTGAACAGTAAAAAATCAACATCTAACAAAATATAGTCGTGTCATCATGTTCTGGACCATCAACATAACTCTAAACCCAGAATTCCGTCTTTCATGACTTGTGATTTTTATTTTTATTTTTATGAATCTGTAATGCGAGTAGCTCCGATACCTCCATGGGCGGGACTTAGCACTCTCCTCTCCACTCTCCTTATGCTGGGAATACACGTTTCGTTTTTGCCTTCGTTTTAGCCTTCGATTCGTTCGGTAAACGAATCGAGTGTTGAAAACGTATGTGAAAATAGTCATAATCTCATTATAGTTTCGATTAATAGACCCCAAAAACGAACGACTAGTGATCGAACATGTTTGATATTATCTCTCTTTATCCATCTAATGTTGGGGGGCACACGAGGGTGTGCCCCCCAACTGGTTGGTAGGCTTGATGGCTGTTCAGATCGATTATATATTCGTTTATATTCGTTGATGGCTGTTCAGATCGATTATATATTCGTTTATGCCGTCCGTCCCTGTACTACATTTCGTTTCTTTGCAGCCTTCGATCATTGGAAAAACGAAACCATCAGAATCGAAAAAAAAAACCAAACCGTGGATGGTGATATTAACCGTTCGGTCGATTATTTCGGGATCGAAAAGGACAAAAGGCACAATCGAAACGAAGGTTTAAACGAAGGCAAAAACGAAACGTGTATTCCCAGCATTAGTTTTGCATTTAGACAGTCCACTCTGATCTGCACTACAAGTGAATGTGTCACCGCTAACAAGGGAAGAGATACCCAGGAGTGTATACAGTCCAATGGGAGGACTGTGACGATAATTTTATCAGTGATTGCAATGTGGTAACGGTGCATTCTCTTTTGTTTACGTTCACATTATTCCTCACCCCAGGCTGCTTATTTGTACAGTACTGTATATCCAGCGCCGATGCCATTCTTCTTGTCCTACAAATGTTATCAGGCATCAATTCACCTGCAACCAGCCTGAAGAGAGCAGCTGACCATGGGTCTCACACTGACATATGATGCATGTACCACCCACTGTTTACTATATCCAGAATCAGTGTCACGTAGGGGCCAAAAAACATGTTTACTAAAACAGAAGGTTTATTATATCCGGATTTACTATACCAGGCATTGCACCCTTAGACTTATAATGGAGATTGGACGGGACCTGGAGAGGTAGTTTATATTACTATATCCAAATGTTTACTATATCAGAGTTTATTATAACAAGATTATACTTTATTAAAACTCAAATACTTTAGTCACATATTGAGAAGACTGGATTCTTTGGAGAAATCCTTGATGCTTGGAAAACTTGACGCTAAAATAAGAAGATGACAGAGGCAAAGATGGATAGATAGCACATGTGAAACTGTGAACCAGGGCCGGACCGAGGCAGAGGCGAGAGAGGCTCCAGCCTCAGGGCGCAGTGTAGGAGGGGGCGCACATTTCATTCAGCTATCATTCCTCTATTGTGTTTGAAGCAGAGAGAAATAAGAAAAGACGATACATGGCAGTGACTGCAAGCCAGATAACTAGAGATTAAGGTGTTGCGGGCCCTGGGGAGCCTTAGTCCAATAGCAATCAGTGTGTAACGGCTGGGGTGGCGCACTTTGGTGTCTCAGCCTTGGGTGCTGGAGGACATTGTCCCGACTCTGCTATGAACATGCCTATGCAACAACTGAAAGAAGTAGTGATTGATAGACACCTCCAGCGTGCAGACATACATATGTTTGACAAAAAGTCAGAGTCAGCTAAATGAATCGGGGGGGAAGAGGAGTCTGCAGAACTCTGAATTCCCAACGTTCCAATTGCCACATCTTTTGGTGTTGTTTGTTAATGAAGATAGTTAATTGTAGAAGAAAAAGGTTTTTTTGATGGTGTTATTTGTTTTGTTTTTTTGGTAGTTTTTTTTTTTTTTTTTGGGGGGGGAGGGGGGGGGCTAGGTAGTGTACTAGTTAAGGGCTCTGCCTCTGACACAGGAGACCTGGGTTCAAATCTGGTCTCTTCCTGTTCTTCCTCTATACTGCCTATAGGGTGCGCGATAGTGGCTGCAGTTCTGGCGCTTTGAGTCCGCCAGAAGAAAAGTGCAACTTAAGTGTTCAGTGTCTTAAATATTATGCGTATTCCGCATTTCCAATTAGCAGCCGCTGTACAATTCCGCATTCTCTGATTGGCCTAATACGTCAGTCTTGTAACTGGCCTAAAATTCCACAGTATTCTGATTTCCGTGGCAAAGTACTGATTCTATGATTGATCGAATACGTCCGAGACTTGAGATTGGCCTAAGAGTGGAAGCTCAGAAATCCGAATTCCATGGAATTTGAAAGTTCATCCCTACCTGAAAAGTTATGAAAAAGAACTATTGTTTGACCCTTTGCTCTATGCGAGATCTGGGACTGTTCTGCCTGCAATGGCAACTGACACGCATATAGACAGTCAGTAGATCTGCAGGAATATCTCATCATTGTGGAGAGGATTAAGGTGGCCATACACTTAGCAATGTTTCCTGTTGACAGCTGCTAGATTTGATGCCGCAAATGATGCCCAATTGATTGTGGCCGGAAATTGATCGGGGCTGCACAGAAGATATCGCTTGGCAGCGGGTCGGAAGAGCGACGATAGTGGCGTTCAAAATTACGGGACAACCAAAGTGTTGGCAGCAGAGAATACACTCACCTATCATTGTCTTCTCGCCCACTGCGCCTGTGTCACATGTTAAACACTAGAGGCCTCTAGTGGTCATGTAATGTACACGTCACAGTGCCCTAGTGTTTATCACACGACACAGGAACCCTGGGAGAGAAGACACTGGGAGGAGCACCTGCCGGTAGAGAGAAGACACTTACAGATGGACAGGTGAGTGCTAGCTCCACTGCCTACACTATGGACAGCCGGGATGGGGGGGGAGGGCACATAGATGGGGCAGACCTACGTAGCCCAACAAGCTGTACAGATATTCAATAGATTTTATGCTCAAATAAATTGAAAATCTATGCCTAGTGTGTGGATGAATTCAACCCCACTCTGATCAGATTTGATCTATCTGATGGTTGAATCTGGCGGCCAATCCATTAGTGTACGGCCACCTTTAGAGGCCACATATGAATCAATGCCAGTGTGGCCAGAAATCAATGCACAGCAGTAACAAGCACAGCACTGCACAGCCCAACTGCGGGCGAAGAGGATAGAGACTGTTTCACTGCTGGATTATCAATGCTGCTGTGTGTGGCAGCACTAAGGAATTTTCAAAATGGTCGGCCCTAAATCAGGAAAATTGGGTGCCTAGGGGCTAATGGACTATTTTGGCGCCCCATAGGCGCTACTGCAAAATATTGATTATTGGACTATTGGGCACACAAAGGGAAATACTCACTTACCAAACAGTTCTCTGCTTCTTATATGAAGCCTGCAGGCTTTATATAAGAAGCAGAGAACTGTTTGGGAAGTATTTCCCTTTGTGTGTTTGGTAAGTTTCAGAGCAGTTGGGGACAGGCTCCTGGGGGTGGCAGCTCCAGGGCTTGGCTGCGCTCACATATGGTGTTGCATGCTGGTTCTGGGGCCCCGGGCAGTGAGAGTTCCCGGGGCCCCAGGCTGGCTTGTGCACCATTGTTTTTAATTTTATTGGACTAATTGGGCACCAAAGAAGAAATGTGGGCGTTTGATAAATAGCTGGCGCTAGGCCTGTGCGTCCAAGTAAAATTTTTCATTTTGAGGATTAGTGTGTTAAAAAATATTGTTTTGAAATTTGTTTTCAGAAATATAATTGCGTAAATTATCGTTTTGAAATGCATTAACCTAGAAAAGTATTGGTTTTTATATTAACATTATTTGCAGTGAAGAAAGGGGGCTTTATGGTGAAGCCGGCTTCACACTGTAAACCGGCAACAGCGATGCGGTGCATTGCTTCCGCCGCACCGCCAGAAACAGGCCTTTGGAGAATACCATGTTACTACATGGTATTCCCCATCTGGCATTGGGCCAAGCAGGAAGTGACACGCACTTTTGGTCACTTCCTGCTTCAGGGTATGCAGAAGTGCACGAAAGCGTTTTGGAAAAATATGCTTCCACACATGTGCGCCGCGATGTCACGCCAGTAAGTCTAACATCACTTCCGGGCCAAAACAGATCGCCGCAGAAGACACACGGTAACGTAGTTCTGAGGACACGGCAAAAATGTCACCTTCGTCACGTTGCGCCGTAATGTGGAAGTATGAAAATCTCCATAGACTTTTATTGCACTTTGATGGGTTGCGGTAAGAATACCATACCGCCCTGGTGTGAAAGGGCCTTGAGGCGTCGGGAAGGGGGGGGGGGGGGGTTAGGGTTGGGCTTCAGAAAGGGGGGTTTTAGGGCTAGGATGAGGCACCGCCAGGAAGGGTCTTTAGGTTAGGCATCGGTAAGGGGAGGGTTCTTTGTGAGAGTAAGGTTACATTTCACCTGAACACTCTGCCCTCTCTGCTCATTCTCCATTGTGGCTGCTAGGCCTTCGCCCCATCCAAGCAGTATATCTTATCATCTGATCATTTGTTTGTTTTTCTGCAGTATTTACTATTTAAACAACGCTTTATAATCTGCTATAGCCACAAACCAAAACATGCAAATAAAACACTTTTTTTTTTTTTTTTTGATGAAAGAAAATCTTTATTATTGTTTTTAGAAAATAATACATTTCTACAGTATTCCACAGGAAGTAGATGTTGAGGAATTGTAAGACCATAGTCTGCTCTCAGAGAACTACTTTGACACTAGTTTACATAGCGATGAAGTTTACATTTAAATGAGCATACGCATTCCCACTGACATGACACACAGCTAATCCAACCCAACAGCTGATGGTTAAATAACTGGCAGCTTAGTTACCAGTTCCACAACCCTAAACAACTTTTCAACTCCCTACTGTCCCCCCGCCCACCTTCTTGTTAGCTGGAGATTTTTCTTTATACTTCATCAGCAACATTGCCATAATAGCCAACAGCTTTACTATTCATCCCAGTCTACAAGCCCAACCAGTCACTACTGGCTTCTCCTCTCTAACAGGCTTTATTTCCCTAACCGAACAGTAACTCACTTTTATAGCTATATTTATCTCACCATCACAGCTCACAGCAAGAGCTCTGCTGCCCATTCCCTATCATCTCCTTCCCTGGCTCTCCTCATCCTATTCCTGCCCTAAAGGTGGCCTGGCCAGTACAGACGCATGTAGCTGATGTCGTGTACTGTTGCTATGCGGGGGGGGGAGTGTTACATGGCAGGCAGGGGACCGGCGTCCTCAGAGAAGATGGCCGCCTGTCAGGAAAAGTCTATCTGCCAGGCAGATTGTGCCATGCACATGCTTGATTATCAGCTGAGGCGGTCAATATCTGCCGCCTCACCCAACTTTATTCAAGCGTGTGTATGTAAGGCTCGTACACACGTCATACTGAAGCCAACGACGGGTCCATCGGCACCTCCCGCTGGGCGGGTTTTCAGCAGACAGTACAGCGTGTGTACAGTCTGTCGGTGGACTGATAAGGCTGCCGGGCGGATCACTCAGAATCAGCCTTATCAGTCCACCGACAGACTGTACACATGCTGTATTGTCTGCTGAAAACCCACCCAGCGCGTGGTGCCGACGGACCCGTTGTTGGCTTCAGTATGATGTGTGTACGAGCCTTTAACATCTTTCTTCTGTCTCTTCCTATAGGGATTTTCCCTCCCTCACTACGGCCAGTAATCATTACTCCTCCACTCGAATACTCTGCCCACTTATCCCCATTTGTCACCAAATCACTTGTTTGTCACATCCATTCAGAATTGTCTGGCCACCAACGCTTTGTTCAACCCACCATCTTTTTCTTCCCTTATCAGCAGCTTTGTATTGTGCAGGGTGGGGCTAATAAGTGGGAGAAGTTACTTTGGCAAGAGGTACAATTACAGCTGCAAGAATCAGTCTGTGGCTTGCATTTTCAGTGGCTGGAAATAAGTGTGATAAAAGGAATTGCAACTCAAGCAGTAGAAACGACTACTGCAAGTGTGGTACGCTTGTGACTAGGATATTTGCAGCCACATTTTATTTCCAGACTCTTACAGGGAATCTAAAATGAAAATAAACTTATGATAAAATGATTTGTATGTGTAGTACAGCTAAGAAATAGAACTTTAGTAGTAAAGGTATGAGTCTCATATTGTTTCCAGTACAGGAAGAGTTACGAAATTTCAGTTGTTATCTATGCAAAAGAGCTTCTCGGCTACAGCGCTGTTTTCTGAAGCACTTATCTCAACATGTCTCTCACTGTTTCGTGTTTAAGGTTTTACTGCCAGGAAGTTGAAAGGGTCATTAGCTCTGCTCTGTTTTAAAATATAGAGTGTAATTTGTAAACTGCAAATATTAGAGAATGATGCAAAGTTATAAAAAAAACTATACAGCTGAAAATAAAATTATGAGACTCTTTTCTTTGCTACCAATGTTCTATTAATTATCCGTACTACACATACAAATCATTATATCATAAGGTTTTTTTTCTTGGGTGCATGTCATTTCGGTGCGGCTCATTTTGGCGCAGTGAGAGCCAAATGAAGGCTCTCACCGCTGCTGCAAAATACCGAGGCGGCGTTAAATACTATTCCCCCTCCAAGATGTCGCAACTCAGAGGGAGATGTTATTCGGGGTCTGGCAACCACCAGAGCCTCGAATTACCGCTATGCGCCCCGCGCTGCATAACATTGCTGATATGGGGCGCCCAGTTTCAGCGCTCAGCTCTCAGAGCCGCGCGCCTAAATAAGCTGATCCGTTTTGTTTGTTTTTGCTTCAGTGTCACTTTAACTAGATCCCCATTACATCAAATCATGGTCTCCATACTGAATAGTGCACAACTATTGCAATGTATATTTGCCAAAAGCAGCAGTCCAAGAATGTGCACTGTTGCCCTGGATGTATTTGCTGAGTTCAAAGACATGGGGCTTGATTCACAAAGCGGTGCTAACCCAGTTAGAGACTTTAGGTGTGATAACCATTGCACCACGCTGGTGAAAAGCCAGTTTAGGCGTGATAAGTTTAGATCGCGTGCAAAGCCCCGCGCGCAAAGCTCTATGCGAAGTGCACCAGACTTTGCTAGCGCAAAACTTTTGATCAGCTGTGCACTGCGGTGCTAACCCAGTTGGTGCTTAAACGTATCACGCCTAAACTTATCACGCCTAAACTGAGTTTAGGCGTGATAAGGGGCTTTTCAACAGGGTGCTAACTGTTAGCACTGCTTTGTGAATCAAGCCTCAGGTCAAGAAGATAAATGTACAGCTCAATGGCGGCATCTCAGCATCAGCTTGCACGAACATCAGGCCAATACTTGTTAGGAAACAGCATTTTTCTGGCAAAATTTACAATTGTATATTAGCCAGTCACATGTGGTAGTTGTGAATCTTGTGTTGTTAAAGAGAACCCGTGGTGGGTTTTAAGAATGCCATTAGGACACAGAGGCTGGTTCTGCATACAATGACCAGCCTCTGATACTATACTGTGCCTCTCCAGGCCTACCCTGCGATCTGCTGATGCCCATAAATCAAACCGCCGTGGTAGCAACATGCAGCGTGTCGCTAGCAGGCTGTTTACCTCCAATCAGCGGGGAGGGAAGGGACGCAGGCGGGGAGTGGCGCTATAGAGCAGGAGAGGGAGCGGCGGTGACAGACACTCAGAGGTAAACAGCCTGCTAGCAAAACGTGCATGTCGCTACCACGGCGGTTTGATTTATGGGGGCAGCAGAGCGCAGGGAGGGCCTGGGGGGGCACAGTATAGTAACAGAGGCTGGTCATTGTATGCAGAACCAGCCTCTGTGTCCTAATGGCATTCTTAAAGCCCATCTCGGGTTCTCTTTAAGAAATAAAGAATGTTTTATTCATTATTGAATAAAATGTGATGTATTATACATATTCCTGTGAGTCCACACGGCCTTATAATATCTTTGGTAGACTATTCATTTTCAGACCTGAGACTTCAAGTTCATAGACATAACTTATGAAAAGGTAGTTTGATAGATGAAATCTATTGGATGAAAACGCTTGCCTCACTAAGTACATGATAATGGCTTCACACCCGTTTAGGGGTCTTTGTGATCAGTAAGCGCTGATTTGTACACAACACGTTTCTACACTCAGTACAAAAATACAGCTCCTTCCGTTTATGAGATCTCACATGTTTTGTAGTCGTTGACTTTCCAACAAAACTTTTCCCACACTCATTACAGAAATATGGCCTTCCACCAGTGTGATATCTCTTGTGTTCAACAAGCTGTGATTTCCATACAAAACATTTCCCACACTCTCAGATGCAAGTTCTATCGCGTATCAGAAGCTATCCATTCTGTGCAAAACATTTCCCACACACAGTACAAGAATGTAGCTTGTCGTCAGTGTGAGATCTCTTGTGTGCCATAAAGTTTGATGGATTCACAAAAGATTTCCCACACACAGTACAAGAAAAGGGCTTCTCACCAGTGTGAGCTCTCTCATGTATGACAAGCTGTCCTCTCCGTGCAAAACTCTTCCCACACTCAGCACAGGAATACGGCTTCTCACCAGTATGAGTTCTCTTGTGAACAACAAAGTTTGATCTATTCACAAAACATTTCCCACACTCAGAACAAGAATACGGCTTCTCACCGGTGTGAGTTCTCTTGTGTTTGACAAAGTTTGATCTATTCACAAAACATTTCCCACAGTCAGTACAGGAATAGGGCTTCTCACCAGTGTGAGTTCTCTCATGTATGAGAAGCGCTCCTTTCTGTACAAAACATTTCCCACACTCAGCACACGAATATGGCTTCTCACCTGTGTGAGTCCTTTCATGTCTGACAAGACCTGATCTACATATAAAACCTTTTCCACATTCTCCACAGTAAAATCCTTTTCCCTGATTGGCTGCGGAATCCGGGCCCCTGGGGTTGGAGGAATTGGGGGAGCTGGAAGGAATATTTGGGGTAATGGAGATGTCCTCTGGAAAGTCCTGCATGATGACATCATCTTCCATTGTGCAGTCTGGGTACACAGAGAGACGAGACTCTGTAGGGCTCCTGATGCTGGGACTCCGTGCTGCAAAGAGAAGAAAATATCACTTCCTGTTACAAGCTTCTGGGGAGAGTAACAGTTATACCAACATTTATGGCCATTATGGACTATGGCCCCTTACCTACAGGCGTGTACACACGCAGGATTCCTACAAAGGACGCTCAGCGGATAGGTCAAAACCAGCCTTATCAGCCTGCCGACAGACTGTACACACAGGAAAACTGTCGTTAGAATGGCCGCCCCGTGGGCGGGTCTGACGACCTATCGTTTGAATAAAGCAGGTGTGTGTATGCGCCTTAAAGTGAATCTTAAGTCAGAAAAAAAAAAAAGAGTTTTACTCACCTGGGGCTTCTACCAGCCCCCTCGCAGCCATTCACTAATCATCTGGCCCCCCGCTGCCAGCTAGTTTCGTTTTTGCCGACAGACCCGTCAGGACTGGCCACACGTAGCTTTTTCCGCATTCCCGACTGTAATTAGCGCTATTGCGGGCTGCAATGCGTACAAAAATATGCGTTGCCGCATATCTATGCGTGCGTAATGCAGCAATGCGTATTTTTCTACGCGTTGCGGCCCGCAATAGCGCTAATTACAGTCGGGAATGCGGAAAAAGCTAAGCGTGGCCAGTCCTGACGGGCCTGTCGGCAAAAACGACATTAGCTGGCATCGGGGGACCAGAGGATTAGTGAGTGGCTGTGAGGGCACAGGACTGCTGCAGGGGGCTGGTAGAAGCCCCAGGTGAGTAAAACTCTTTTTTTCTGGCTTAAGTGTCTCTTTAACACAGCCTGAACTCTATAGATAATCCAGTCTTGTCACTGTTACTGTTTCTATGCCTTTGCTTTACTTAAGATACTCTCATGATGGTACTTGGACTATATCTGCGACAGGTTGACCCGTTTTAATAACATTATCAGATTACTGTGAACTATTTGTTTTTTGTTTGTTTTTTGGGGGTGTTTTTGCCTACTATTTACTACTGGATACTGTGATTTAGGCGTCTGTGAATCATATGGCTCTTGGTTATTTTCTGTGCTTCACCTTATATTATGCTTTCCATATTTTGTATGTCTATACTTATGAAAATGTAATAAAAACAAATATTTATATATATATATATGTTACGGCCAGAACCCGAAGTTTGGCCACTTCTAGTTCTGGCCGGCAATTGTGCAAAGTGGCCGATGCGCTGCGGCCAATGTGAGAAATGGAATGATTCCTGTAACATTAATGTACAGGCTTTTTCTGTACGGCTTTTTCTCTGCCTCTCTCTCCTACTGCCCCCCCCCCCCCCGCCTCTCTCTCCTTCTGCCCCCCCTCTCCCCCCCCCGCCTCTCTCTCCTTCTCTTATGGGCAGCCGGTGGGGACACGAGTGTCCCCCCCCCCCCCCCCCCCCCGGAGTCATTCGTCGCGGCAGGGAATCCTGCCGTTCTTGCAGAGCGGGTGCTGGCAGAAGCAATGTCTGCAGCCTCCCTGCTCTGCTTTCCTGGCGCGACGAATGACTCTGGGGGACACGCGTGTCCCCGCCGGCTGCCCATAAGAGAGAGAGAGAGGTGGGGGGGGGGGAGGGAGAGGCAGAGCAAAAGCCAGTGGCTTCATCTGTTACATTGCCGCCGGCTTAATTTCATTAAATTAACTAAGTTGTGATAAATTTGCCCGCTGCGGCCAGAAGATACATTAATGTTACAGAAATCATTCCATTTCTCACATTGGCCGCAGCGCAGCGGCCACTTCGCACATTGGCTGGCCAGAACCCGAAGTGGCCATACTTCGGGTTCTGGCCATACCATATATAAATATGGAGTTTCACTCACCAATGCTTATCTTAGTAAAACTGTGTTCCTCCTTAGCCACAGTCATCATTTCACCCTCTTCCGTAGACTGCTGATCGCCTGTCACACATGTCTCCTCTTCTTCCTCTTTAATTGTCCTCATCACGTCACCCTCCTCAGCAGACTGTTGATCACCTGTGACATATGCTTCTTCTTCTTCCTCTTTAACCACAACTTTAACATGCAACAGCTCTCCATCCTAAGTGCACAAAATGAGACCAAATGTAAAATGTGAACACCAACAGAGACGGAAATCCACACATTAATATTGTAGATTTGTTAGCTGACATACAAGGGTAGAAAGATGACCTAAACACCAACCCACCAACACTCCCCTCATAGAAAGCTCAGCTGCTGAAAATGCTAGCCACACATAAACATTCACAAGACATCCAAGGAGAACAAATCTTGCAGTATAGAAAGTGAACAGAGAAACACAAAAATTCACAGATGACATGTGTATGAACAACAGCTGTATCTCACCCTGCTCTCAGATTGTGGACTCCAATGATGGAAAATCTATGTGCCAGGTGGGGCTGGGAGAGCGGTGACTGATTGTTGTTTGTGACAACTGTGGTCTTATGTGTGTAAAGTAAGAATAACTTTTTTTATGAGATAAAATTAAAGGACAACTGAAATGAAAGGGATATGGAGGCTTTCATATTTATTTCCTTTTAAAGTGATCCTGAACCGAAGCTCAGGATCAAAATAAGATACTTACTTTAAGAGAGGGAAGCCTCAGGATCCTATTGAGGCTTCACTCGCTACTTTGTTGTCCCCCGATGCTGGGCGAGACTCCCCTCCAGATTGAGGCCGTGCTGCTCCTCTGTTATGAGCGCGGTCGTGCAGGAGCCACGTGACCCTGCCTGCCCTCCAGGGTCGGACTGGGACACTAAGGGCCCACCAGGAAAGTTTCAGCAGGGGGCCCGCTGCCCCCCCCCCCCCCCCACGGCACGGGATCGCCCCCCACCATTTTGAGCTTACTCACGCATGTACTACAGAAACTTTGCACTATATAAATACATCAGTTGTTAGGAGTCATTAGATTATGGTAGGGAATAGCTTGAGAGCACTTCTGAGGACAGTCCATAACAGGGAGACCGACACATGCGGCGCGCGCAGCATACACAAAATAAGTAGCGGTACTATTGACAGAGAGTGGGACTGACCAGATAAACTTTAGATAAAATAATCAAGTAGTTACATGCCTAATGATAATTAATGAAGTAGTCAATTGCCGCTAAATAAAAATTTTAAGTAGTCACACACATCCAGATAATATAATTAAGTAGCTAGTTGCCTTACAATGAACAAAATGAATAGCCAGATGCATCACAAAAAAAAAAAAAATTCAGTAGCCAAATGGGCCCTGTATACATACATTAAGTAGCATGTCATCATATAATTCATCAAGCAATCACATGCCATCAGATAATTCATCAAGTAATCACATGCCATCAGATCATTCATCAAGTAATCACATGCCATCAGATCATTCATCAAGTAATCACATGCCATCAGATCATTCATCAAGAAGTCTCATGCCATCAGATAATTCATCAAGTAATCACATGCCATCAGATAATTTATCAAGTAATCACATGCCATCAGATAATTTATCAAGTCATCGCATGCCATCAGATAATTCATCAAGTAGTCACATGCTGCCCAATAAAAATAAAGTTGTAACAGTCAACCACATAAAATAATTAAGTAGCCAGGTGCCTCACAATAAACAAATTACATAGACAGATGCTTCAAGATAAAACAATTCAGTAGCCAAGTCCACCCTGGATACATAAATTAACCACTTGCCGACCGCACACTCATACCGTGCGGCGGCAAAGTGGTAGCTGCAGGACCAGCGACGCACATCTGCGTTGCCGGCTGCAGGCTAATTAATTAGCGATCGCTACGTCACACTACTCGGCCCCCTTGTGACGTCAACCCGCTGGCCAATCCGCAGCGCCGGCGGGTTGTAAACCTTTGAATGGGCCAATAGAATGCGTATAATACAGTTTGTTTACGAAACTGTATTATACTGCCTGCCTCCCCGCTGGTGGTCACACTTAGCGATCGACCACCAGCGAGGAGAGCAGGCACAGTAAGAGAGAGACACACACACACTTTAGGAGCCCCACAGACCCCCCGATCACCCGTAGCACACATCAGACCCCCCCCCCCCCCCCCCTGTACCCAGCTGCAGCCCACAGTGTGCACCTAACCACCCCCCATATCACAGATCAATCAATCCCTGTCCCCACCTGTCACTCCTATGCATCAGATCAGACCCCCAACTACCCCTTAGGGGTATCTGATCCCCCCCACCCCTTCTTCAGATCTTCCCCACCCCTGCCCCCCCCTCCCCCCCTTGTATACTGCATTTATCTGACTCCCCTGTAATTGCCCACTAATCTGCTGTCAGTCACCTATCAGTCACCTGTCAGTCATCCCTTGTCACCACCTGTCACTGCCCCCCATCAGATCAGATCCCCAACTGCCCCTTAGGGGTATCTGATCACCCCCCACCCCTTCAGATTCCCCCACCCCTGATACCCCACCTCCCCCCGTATACTGCATCTATCCATCTTCCCTGTAATTGCCCGCTGATGAGCTATCAATCACCTGTCACCTGTCAATCATCCCTTGTCACCACCTGTCACTGCCCCCATTAGATCAGACTCCTAACTGCCCCTTAGGGACTTCTGAACACCCGCCCTTTCAGATCCCCCCCCGAGACCCCCCCACCCCCGATCACATCAGCAGTCCATTGTTTACATCTGTTTTTACCTGTAAACACCCACTTATTACCCATCAATAACCCATTTATCACCCCCTGTCACTCCTATCCATCAGATCAGACCCCCAACCACCCCTTAGGGCACATGTGTCAAACTCCAGGCCTGGAGGGCCAGATCCATGCCAGTGCTTAAGATGGACTTAGAAATAGAGGAATGTGTTCCTTTCCTGATTCAGACCCAGCAATTAATTTGAGCTGTATCAAAAATGTGTGAGGATCTCGGCCCTCGTAGGACCGGTTTGACATCCCTGTCTTAGGGGTATCTGATCACCCCCCACCCCTTCAGACCTCCCCCACCCCTGATAACCCCCCGTATACTGCATCTATCCATCTTCCCTGTAATTGCCCGCTGATGAGCTGTCAATCACCTGTCACCTGTCAATCATCCCTTGTCACCACCTGTCACTGCCCCCCATTAGATCAGACTCCTAACTGCCCCTTAGGGGCTTCTGAACACCCACCCACCCTTTCAGATCCCCCCCCCCCCCCCGAGACCCCCCAATCACATCAGCAGTCCATTGTTTACATCTGTTTTTCCCTGTAAACACCCACTTATTACCCGTCAATAACCCATCTATCACCCTGTCACACCTGTCACTCCTATCCATCAGATCAGACCCCCAACTGCTGATCACCCACCCCCTCAGATCCTCCCCACACCTCCCTAGTGCATTGCTTGGGTATATTCTCAGCCCCTGCCATTGTGTATCTTATCTCCTGTCTGTAAGGCTTGATTGTGCTTTGTTTGGCTACAATTGTCTCAATTGCCCTGTGATTGGCATCGATTGTCACGTAATTGGTTTTCAATTGCTCAGTGATTGGCTTCAATTGCCCCGAGATTGGGTTTGATTGCACCAATTGCCCTCTGATTGGCTGTTTTGCCCTGTGTCTCGATTGTCTCAATTGCCCTGTGATTAGCATCGATTGTCGTGTGATTGGCTTCGATTGTCACGTAATTGGTTTTTGATTGTCGTGCTATTGGATTCAATTGCTCCTTGATTGGCCTTAATTGCGCAGATTGCTGTAATTTTGTTGTAATTGCCTCGTGATCGTTTTTGATTATTTGTGATTGCTCCCCTTTCACCGCCCAGTCTGGAGTCCAGGTGGAGACAGTTGAACTAGGATCGGCCCTAGACTTTTTTGAACTGTTCCTCACCCAGGATCTCCTTGACTTAATTGTGGCTGAGACCAACCGTTATGCCACACAATTTATAACCGCCAATCCAAAAAGCTGCCACGCCCAGCCTTTTCGGTGGAAACCACTCCAAGTTTCCGAACTTAAATTTTTTGGGGGCCTTCTCCTCAATATGGGTATTACCAAAAAAAAATGTATTGCGCTCTTATTGGTCTACACACCCAATACATAACATGCCCATGTTCTCTGCTGCCATGTCTAAGTCGCGATTTGAGATCATCCTGCGCTTCCTGCATTTCAATGACAACAAAACCTGTCATGCAAGAGACCACCCAGCATATGACCGACTCCACAAAATTCGGCCCCTCATAGACCAACTGTCATCCACATTTGCAGATGCTTATACCCCTGAACAGAACATCTGTGTAGACGAGTCCCTCGTACATTTTACCAGGCGCCTTGGCATCAAACAGTACATCCCAAGCAAGTGCACCCGGTATAGGGTGAAACTGTATAAGCTCTGTGATAGGGCCACAGGCTATACATCTCGTTTTAAGGTCTATGAGGTAAAAGACTCAAAATTGGAGACAGTCAGATGTAGATGTCCTGACTACCTGGGGAGCAGTGGAAAGATTGTGTGGGACTTGGTGTCACCCTTATTCCATATGGGGTACCATCTTTATGTGGACAACTTTTACACAAGTGTGGCCCTCTATCAGCACTTAAAGTTAGAAGGAATCCAATGCTGTGGCACCGTGCGGTCTAGTCGCCGGGGCTTCCCCCAACAGCTCGTTAACACCAGACTTCAACGGGGGGAGAGGGACACCTTGTGTACCGATGACTTGCTCTCGGTGAAATGGAAGGACAAGAGGGACGTTTACCTTCTGTCTACCATTCACACAGACACGACAGTACAAATTACACGGGCAACAGAGGTAATTGAAAAGCCCCTCGCCGTTCACGACTATAATGCCAAGATGGGAGGGGTGGACTTCAATGACTAGATGTTAGGGCCCTATTTAATTTCCCGGAAAACCAGACGCTGGTATAAGAAAGTGTCTGTGTATTTAATTCAATTGGCGATGTACAACAGCTTTGTTCTCTACAGTAAGGCTGGGAGAACTGGATCTTTCCTTCAATTCCAAGAAGAGATCGTTTCAGCACTCCTGTATCCAGGAGGTGCCAGAGCCCAACCCCCAAATGCAACTAGCCGGCTGCATGGAAGGCATTACGCCTACCCGATTCCCAGTACCCCACCTCAACGCAACCCCAGAAAAAGATGTCGTGTCTGCAGCAAGGCTGGAATAAGGCGTGACACCCCCGTTTACTGTCCCTCCTGTCCTGACCAGCCTGGCCTATGCCTAGGGGAGTGTTATGAGAGGTACCACGAGAAGGCACACTTTTAGAACCTAGGGAACTACAGACACAGCAGTAGGCACACAAGGGTCTCTCAGTGCTATTTCACACTGGCGCGATGCGTTAGGGCAAATTGCCTAGCAAAAGTCACACTTTGCGGTCCCCCCTACGCCGGAAGTGCTTGACTTAACGCTAGTGCATGCGTACGTTACTGCGTGGCTTCTGCGGCAATTTGGGTCGGCCCGGAAGTCATGTTAGTCTACGGCGACGCAGTAAATTACTAGGCCGAATGCTACTCTTGTGGTATTCCCTGAAGATCTATTTTGGGCGAGACGGTGCGGCGGGCTCGACCGACCGGATAGGCCAGTATGCAGTGTGAACCCAAACATCAGGTTTTGAGAGATCCAAATACACTGGCCTGCCAGAAACCTCTCCTTTCACTTGGGACAGAATGCATAATGTACTTCGCCACATATCTGTGCGATTTGCACTTTGCACATTGACCCATGGGGAGGAGAAGTTTGTCCTCAGCTCGCAAGTAAAAAAAAAAAAAAAAACAGGTAAGCAAAAAAGTTAATGTTTGGTTACCAATGTTATTGTTTGGTTTGAACATATTTAATAAAGTTTAAAAAGTTAATGTTATTGAAGTGCTTTGCTGCTTGCTTTTTTTTTTTTTTCTTCTCTCTTTTTTCCAACCGACCAATCAGCTGCAGCACTGATGATGCATCCTGACAGAAGCATTGCGCTTCTGTCAGGTTACACAAAATCGGTGCATGCAGCGCTGTAGGACGAGATTTCTCCTCCACAGTAAAAAAGATACGTTTGCCGAGGCATATGGGCTGAGGAGCGGTGTTGGGGTTCATATGCTTTGGCAAGCACTTTGTATCAAAAAAGAAATCAAGCAATGATTTCTCCATTCACATCGATCGGTTGGTGTTGTACTTTATGCTGGTTGAACTCGATGGACGTATGTCTTTTTTCAACCAAAATAACTATGTAACTATGTAAATCAGGTTTGCCTGGGCATACGAGCTGGTGGGTTTGGATTTTTGGGGTGGCAGCTCCTATGTCCAGGCGGACACCTTCCCATCTTTCTTTCTTTTTTTCACATTTTTGGGCAGATATTTGTTCATCCACATTGATCGATGCGAATGAAGGGATGTTTGCCGTTCTTTTTTTTCTTTCAGCCCAGAATGCACTACCTGTATGCCCAATATAAGGAGTATAGCAGAAATACTGGCCATATATGTAATGATTGCAGAGACCCTAAAATGCCAGGACAGACCCCACAAATGACCCCATTTTGGAAAGAGGACACCCCAAAGTATTCCGTGAGGTGCATGGTGAGTTCATAGAAGATTTTTTTTTTTTTTTTTTTTTTTTTTTTCATAAAGTATCTTTTTTTGCTAACTTGTGCCAAAAAATATTTTTTTTTATAAACTCACCATGCCCCTCATGGAATACTTTGTGGTGTCTTATTTCCAAAATGGGATCATTTGTGGGGTTTGTTAACTGTCCTGTCATGTGAAGGGGGGGGGGGGGTAAATTGTGAGCACCCTGTAAAGCCCAAAGGTAGTCATTGCACGTTGGGCCCCTTAGCGCAGTTAGGCTGCAAAAAAGTGCCACACATGTGGTATCGCCGTACTCGGGAGAAGTAGACCAATGTGTTTTAGGGTGTATTTTTACACATACCCATGCTTGGTGGAAGAAATCACTCTGTAAATGACAATTTTTTGATTATTTTTTTTACACACAATTGTCCATTTACAGAGACATTTCTCCCACCCAATATGGGTATGTGTAAAAATACACCACAAAACACATTGTACTACTTCTCCTGAGTACGGCGATACCACATGTGTGGCACTTTTTTGCACCCTAAGTGTGCTAAGGGGCCCAAAGTCCAATGAGTACCTTTAGGATTTAACAGGTCATTTTGAGACATTTGGTTTGTAGACTAACTACTCACGGTTTAGGGCCCCTAAAATGCCAGGGCAGTATAGGAACCCCACAAATGACCCCATTTTACAAAGAGGGCATCCCAAGGTATTCCGTTTGTAGTATGGTGAGTTCATAGAAGATTTTATTTTTTGTCACAAGTTAGCGGAAAATAACAGTTTGTAAAAAAAAACAATAAAAATAATTTTCCGCTAACTTGTGACAAACAATGAAATCTTCTATGAACTCACCATACTCCTAATAGAGTACCTTGGGGTGTCTTCTTTCTAAAATGGGGTCATTTGTGGGGTTCCTATACTGCCCTGGCATTTCAGGGGCCCTAAACCGTGAGGAGTAGTCTTGAAACCAAATGTTTCAAAATGAAATGTGAAATGCTAAAGGTACTCATTGGACTCTGGGCCCCTTAGCGCAGTTAAGGTGCAAAAAAGTGCCACATATGTGGGATCGCCGTACTCAGGAGAAGTAGTACAATGTGTTTGGGGTGTATTTTTACACATACCCATATTAGGTGGGAGAAATATCTCTGTAAATGGACAATTGTGTGTAAAGAAATCAAAAAATTGTCATTTACAGAGATATTTCTCCCACCCAATATGGGTATGTGAAAAATACACCACAAAACACATTATACTACTTCTCCTGAGTACGGCGATACCACATGTGTGGCACTTTTTTGCACCCTAAGTGTGCTAAGGGGCCCAAAGTCCAATGAGTACCTTTAGGATTTAACAGGTCATTTTGAGACATTTGGTTTGTAGACTAACTACTCACGGTTTAGGGCCCCTAAAATGCCAGGGCAGTATAGGAACCCCACAAATGACCCCATTTTACAAAGAGGACATCCCAAGGTATTCTGTTAGGAGTATGGTGAGTTCATAGAAGATTTTATTTTTTGTCACACGTTAGCGGAAAATGACACTTGGTAAAAAAAAAAACAATAAAAATCAATTTCCGCTAACTTGTGACAAAAAGTAAAATCTTCTATGAACTCACCATACTCCTAATGGAGTACCTTGGGGTGTCTTCTTTCTAAAATGGGGTCATTTGTGGGGTTCCTATACTGCCCTGGCATTTTAGGGGCCCTACACCGTGAGGAGTAGTCTTGAAACCAAATGTCTCAAAATGACCTGTGAAATGCTAAAGGTACTCATTGGACTCTGGGCCCCTTAGCGCAGTTAGGGTGCAAAAAAGTGCCACACATGTGGTATCGCCGTACTCGGGAGAAGCAGTGCAATGTGTTTTGGGGTGAATTTTTATACATACCCATGCTGGGTGGGAGAAATCTCTCTGTAAATGGACAATTGTGTGTAAAAAAAATTGTCAGTTACAGAGATTTCTCCCACCCAGCATGGGTATGTGTAAAAATACACCCCAAAACACATTGTACTACTTCTCCCGAGTATGGCGATACCATATGTGTGACACTTTTTTGCAGCCAAACTGCGCTAAGGGGCCCACAGTGCAATGACTACCTTTAGGCTTTACAGGGGTGCTTACAATTCAGCACCCCCCAAAATGCCAGGACAGTAAACACACCCCACAAATGACCCCATTTTGAAAAGTAGACACTTCAAGGTATTCATTGAGGGGCATGTTGAGTCCATGGCATATTTCTTTTTTTTTTGTTGTTGTTGCAAGTTAGCAGAAATGGAAACCTTTTTTTTTTTTTTTTTTTTTGTCACAAAGTGTCATTTTCCGCTAACTTGTGACAAAAAATAAAATCTTCTATGAACTCACCATGCATCTTAGTGAATACTTTGGGATGTCTTCTTTCCAAAATGGGGTCATTTGTGGGGTATTTATACTATCCTGGAATTTTAGCACCTCATGAAACATGACAGGTAGTCAGAAAAATCAGAGATGCTTCAAAATGGGAAAATTCACTTTTGGCACCATAGTTTGTAAACGCTATAACTTTTACCCAATCCAATAAATATACACTGAATGTTTTTTTTTTTTTTATCAAAAGACATGTAGCAGAATAACTTTCGCGCTCAAATGTATAGGAAATTTTACTTTATTTGAAAAATGTCAGCACAGAAAGTTAAAAAAGATTTTTTGACAAAATTCATGTCTTTTTTGATGAATATAATAAAAACTAAAAATCGCAGCAGCAATCAAATAGCATCAAAAGAAAGCTGTATTAGTGAGAATAAAAGGACGCAAAATTAATTTAGGTGGTAGGTTGTATGACCGAGCAATAAACCGTTAAAGCTGCAGTGGTCTGAGTGGAAAAAACAGCGCTGGTCCTTAAAGAGACACTGAAGTGAAAAAAAATATATGATATAGTGAATTGGTTGTGTCCTATGAATAATTACTAGAAGATTAGCAGCAAAGAAAATATTCTCATATTTTTATTTTCAGGTATATAGTGTTTTTTCTAACATTGCATCATTCTATAATATGTGCACATTACACAACACTCAGCATTCAAAATGAGTCTTTCAGAGCAGTCTGTGCACTAATGACCTCTCCTCTAGCAGAGAAAAAGAAAACAGTTGAGATAATAAAAGTCAGATAACAGCCCTCTCCACGGAGAGTTAATGGCTTGTTTGCATAGAGATAACAACTGGAGTTTCTTAACTCTTCCTGTACTGGAAACAATTAGACTGATGTATCTGATCTTAATGTTTTATTTCTTAAGCAGCGTACACACGCAGGACTTTAGGCAACGACGGGTCCATCGTTGCCTCCCGCTGGGTGGGCGTGCCAGCGACAGTCCGGCGTGTGTACGCTCTGTCGTCAGACTGATACGGCTGTTTCTGAGCGATCCGCCGGGCGGATCGCTCAGAAACAGCCGTATCAGTCTGACGACAGAGCGTACACACGCCGGACTGTCGCTGGCACGCCCACCCAGCGGGAGGCAACGATGGACCCGTCGTTGCCTAAAGTCCGGCGTGTGTACGGACCTTTAGCTGTACTACACATACAATTCATAATATCATAATTTTTTTTCGCTTCAGTGTCTCTTTAAGGGGGGGTAAAGGCTGAGTCCTCAAGTGGTTAAACAGCCATGTTCACCAAATAAAAGAATTAGATAGCTATGTGCCTATAGATATCAGTATTAGGTATAAAAATGTTCCCCTAGAATATTAGACAGCCATAGCAGACCCCCAATTGCTGGCTGGGTGCAGGGTGCTTGCTGGGTGCTGGTTAGGGCAGTGTGCAGGATGGGTGCAGGGACAGGGTGCAGGTTAGGGCAGTGTGCGGGGACAGGGTGCAGGTTAGGGCAGTGTGTAGGATGGGTGCAAGCACAGGGTGCAGGTCAAGGCAGTGTGCAGAATGGGTGTAGGGGCAGGGTGCTGGTTAGGGCAGTGTGCAGGATGGGTGCAGGGACAGGATTCTGGTTAGGGCAGTGTGCAGGCTGGGGCAGGGAAAGGATGCTGGTTAGAGCAGTTCAGGCAGGGTGCAGGAACAGGGTGCTGGTGGTTAGGGCAAGTTCAGGCTAGTGACTGGGGCAGGGTGCTGGTTAGGGCAGAGCAGGCTGGGGTAGGGTACAGGGAGAGGGTGCTGGTGGTTAGGGCAGATCAGGCTGGGACGGATGCATGGACAGGGTGCTGGTGGTTAGGGCAGTTCAGGCTACTGGTTGGGGCAGGGTGCTGGTTAGGGCAGTTGTGGCTGGGAAAGGGTGCAGGGCCAGGGTGTTGGGGCAGGGTGCAGGGACAGGGTGCTGGTTATGGCAGTTGTGGCTGGGGCAGGGACAGGTTGCAGGGACAGGGTACTAGGGCAGGGTGCAGTGCAGGGACAGGATGCTGGGGCAGGGTGCAGTGCAGGGACAGGTTGCAGGGACAGGGTGCTGGGGCAGGGTGCAGCATCGGGGTCAAGGTGCTGGGGCAGGTTGCAGTGCAGGGACAGGGTGCTGGGCCAAGATTAGATGCATGCTTGTTTCTGGGTTGATTCAGACACTACTGCAGCCAATAGACAAGCAGGGCTGCCAGGCAACTGGTATTGCTTAAGAGGAAATAAATATGGCAGCCTCCATATTCTTCTCACTTTAGTTGTCCTACACTCTGGTTTGTATGTCATACTAAAACACTATGCTTATCACACACATCAGATAATGAAAATGTGACACCGTATGGGAACCTATATAGAGCATGGTTTGGTAATCTACTCTTGGACTGGGTGTGTTTGAAGAACATAAGTGACTCTGCATTTTTATTACTACTATTTCATTATACTTCAGTTTTATCCTAGGCAAAGATTTAAGAGTCCTTTCATTCAACGCTAAGCCAATTAAAGTCTATGGGGCCTTTTATATTGACGCAGTACAGCACGATGTGATGGAAGAGACGATTTCACTGCATCCCCGAAGTAAGCGCATACCTACATTAACATCGATTCTTGCAGCAATATGTGGCAGACCGGAAGTCATGTAAGTCTATGTCGACAGAAATTAAAAAAAAAAAAAACTTGCGTTAGCGTTGCAGCGCACATGGATGGAAGCGTATTTTAGCAATACACTTCTGAGAAGTTCCTTTCTTCAGCCACAGGAAGTGAGCACTAGACACTAGAAAGCCTCACTTCCTGCTTGGCCGGCTGCCTGGCAGGGATTACCGCCTATTAACCTGGTGATCCTTGAAAGCTTATTTTTTGGCGGTGCGGCCCTTGCACTGCACCAATAATGCCAGTTAGCAGTGTGAAACCGCCCTCAAGATTTACTACCTTATACCAAGTATTTAATGTATTCAGGCTAGCTTTGTACCACTTAGTATGTTCTGCATAAATATATATCCCAAAAGAACTTAAATTAAAAAAAAATCCCATTATACAGTCATTACACAGACATATATTTTGTAGTTACTGTATAATGTCCTATAATTCCAAGCACTGCTCACCTCTCCCATCAGCAGCTCCATCATCTTCCTGGTGACTTCCAGAATCTTCTGCTGATTGTGTTTCTCAGATACCAGGGACTGAGGTGGCAGAACCTTGATGGTCACATGATCACCAGATTTCACTGCAGGAAAACTCTGTATGGAAAGACCAACAACAGCATCAGGTGACTCTCAGAAACCTCCTCACTTCTCCAATCATGTGTGTTAATAGACATAAGTGTGACAACATTTGACTTTCCAGAATCCTCCTCACCTCTCCAGTCAGCAGGCAAATGATCTCCAGGGTGAGGTTGAAGATCCTCTCAGTCATTTGACTAAAATCTTTGTCCATCTTCAGTGGGGTCATGTGACATGTACAGGACTCTCCTCTCTGGAAACAGATAATACATTTATAATTATTTAAAAAGTGATTTAAAAATATCTCAATAGCATTGTGGTGTTGTGGATAGCACTCTCTTGCATCTTTGGAATCCCAGGTTCAGATCTTGACCAGGAAATTCCTCTGAATGTAATCGGTTACATGACTATGGGCTTGATTCAGTAAGCAGTGCTGACTGTTAGCACGCTTCTGAAAAGCCCCTTATCACGCCTAAACTCAGTTTAGGCGTGATAAAATAAACTCGCGCGCAAAGTTTTTGCACGTAAACTTTTATGCGCGCAATGCCATCAAGCTCTATGTGACGTTTCGTGCGCACCGGACTTTGCGCGCGTAAAAGATTACGCGCGTAAAACTTTGCGCGTGATCTGATTTTAGAAACAGTGCTAACTTACTTAGCACCCTGGTTAACACGCCTAAAGTCTTTAGGCGTGCTAAGTAGGTTAGCACCGTTTACTGAATCGAGCCCTATGTACTCTGTAAAGTGCTGTGGAAGATGTCAGCGTTAAATAAATACAACAAATATGGCAGAGACGTTATACTTAGTCTGATTTGACTGATGGAGTGTGTGCTTTTCTGAGGACAGTCAGTGACATGACTATGTACACTGTAAAATGCTATAGAAGTGATATGACTCTGACTGTGGTAGGATAAAATGTTGATCTCCTCGAAGGACAGTCAGATATATTACCATGTATTCTGTAAAGTGTTGTCGGTGCAATATAAATACACAATATTAATATGGTAGGACATCAGAATATGGAAGGATTAGATTAGGAACTCCTCTGAGGACAGTCAGTGACATGGTTATGTACTCTGTAAAGATGGAAGATATCAGTGCTATCTAAATACAATGGGGGTGATGGGGCTTTGCAGGGGGCTTGTAAGCTGCCACTCCCAGCAATGTCTCCTTAATGTGTTGCAGCAGCTGCTGGTGGTGATGAGGAGAAACATGGGAAAACACTGGCAGGAATATAATATAATAGTACTTTATAATGACCTACCATTCCCAGCAATATCTCCTGTGTGTGTAGCAGCAGCTGCTGGTGATGAGAGGGCACATGAGTTTACTGGAGGAAATATAATAATACTATTACCTGCCAGTCCCAACAATATCTCTTCTGTGCAGAGCAACAGATGCTGGTGATAGCAGGACACAGGGGGTCACTGGAGGAAAGATAATATAATAATCATAATCACCTCCTGAGCTGCCAATCTCAACAATGTCTCCTCTGTTCTCAAGCTGCTCTGACATCACTTCCTGTCTGTGTTCCATGTGGCCCTCTGGTGGCCATGGCTTTATCTGCAGCAAGCTTTTCCAATGTCATCATAGTAAAGAGCACAAATAAATAGCCCGAACACTCTCTAGATTACTCGCTAGATCCTGATCTGAGCACCCTCAGCCCAGCGATGTTGCCTGCCCTGAAGGAATAAGTCCCAATCCCTGTCAGGTGACATCCATCTAGCGTATGTACAGGCCTTTAGGCTGGCCCTACACTGGTCGATGCGTCCAACAGATGTAGATTCCTCTTAAAAAAAATGTACGCATGAAATCTGCGCACTGCCTTCTTAGCTCCCCGGGTCTTCCTCATCTGTACTTCCCGCAAATCGCACACAATCGAATAATACTGCCGCACTCCTGACCCACTGCCGATCGAGTATTATCTTCTGTCCGGCACTATTGGCCATTTAATTGATTCCGACTGAAGATTGATTGATCAGGTATCGTTTGCAGCATGAATTTCTAGCAGATTCAATTGGAGTGATCGAATCTGCTGGATATTGACTGTGAAATTGATAAGTGTATGGCCACCTTAAAGAGGCAATGTAGTGACATGTAGTAGAATGCAGTAAATTGTTCAGGATACCCACTTTTATGGTAATTTTCCTGATGTCAGCATCAGGAACACTTCCTATATCTATATATTGCTATATATTTGTATGTAGTTCCGCCCTCCCAGTATATCACAGCCTAGTCTGTTTAGCTATGCTGAATTCTCCTCTCAGTGCATTCTGGGAGACCAGGCATATTTTGTACTGGCTTCAGAACTCTCAGTAAATGAACATTCCCCAGAGCTGCACCTGACAGGACTAAAGATGTGGCTACCTGTAATAAATTTCAGAATGTATATCAGGGTGAGGAAAGATTTGGCAAACACTTACTAAATAACTTATAAATAATAATAATAATAATTCATAAATGCATATTGTAAAATAGAAACAAAAATAAACAATTGTATTAGTTACATAAGTTTTACTACAGTTTCTCTTTAAGCACATGTGATTTACCCAGCTGCAGGCTGCATTCAATTCAGTTTGCATTATATTTGCATTTACCCCAGGATTATTTGCATCTCAGAGATCACCTCTAGTCAGGATGGAGGAGGATGGGTTGCTGAGGCTGAGAGAGGAGGGGGCCTTTTCATCCTGCAGATAAGGTTGTGGAAAAGACCAGAGAAACATTCCTGTGTACCAAGAGAGTGATAAAGCCTATTCAGGTCATGTGAGTGATAGGTGTTCTTCAGGTCATCAGAGTGGGATCCTTCCTCACCACAAAGAGAATGGCAACTCCTATTCAGGCCTGCAATTTCCTATCCCTTCTCCTCAAAAGGCTTTACCCAGGTCCCTTCACACCATCAGGAACTAATCCCTCTTTCACACTGGCGCCTGTTGTCCTGGACCTTCAAAGCCATCACTGACCAATGGATGCCTCTTAGAACTTCCTCAGTCAGGTGTAAGCGGTCATCTCTGCCTCTCTCAGACCTCAGTGCTGGGGATTGGCAGTGGTCTCATTGGTTGGGGTTTTCCAGAATATGACATGGTACAGCCAAGGGACATCTATAGACAAGTTCCCCAAAAGCCTTGCCCTTTGGCGCTGTAGCAACTGGTGTCTTCTGTGGAATGTGTGCCACCATATCAGGTGATGCTGCAACCCTCAAATGCTCTGCAGCTGAGAGAACATTAGGACGTCTGGTTGGATTAATCCCCCTCCCCCCCCCCCCTCCAAATGGTAGTGAGGTTGATCCCATCATCACCATCAAAAACACTAGTATTTCCAAAAATGCTTTACGCACGGTGATTGCGACTTCAGCAAATAGCAATCATGGTAGTGGAATCTTGGCCATATGCTTTCATTAACTTAGCACTTTGGGAATCACCACCTATTTTCCCATAGTACACATTGTAGCTGAAAATGCATCAGTTGGTCCTGGGCCACAAGGATTCCCTGACATTATTTTACTGGAATTGGCTGCAGTGCTCGCTTGTTAAAGGGGAACTTCAGCCTAAACAAACATACTGTCATTAAGTTACATTAGTTATGTTAATTAGAATAGATAGGTAATAAAAAATTTTACCCACCCTGTTTTAAAAAGAACAGGCAAATGTTTGTGATTCATGGGGGCTGTCATCTTTGTCATGGGGGCAGCCATATTTTTGGTTGAAAGGAGGTGACAAGGAGCAGGAGACACCGTTCCAACTGACCTGTGTCCTGATAACCCCTCCCAGCTGCATACGCTAGGCTTCAAATGTCAAATTCAAAATGTTAAAAAAAAAATTTTGCACCAAAACAGCAGAACGAGAGCAACAACATCAGAAATCCCATCATGCTTTGCACAGCATCAGGGGAAAAAAGCCCAGGCAGTTTTCTTCTGTGCAGCTAAAATTGAGGCTTGGATAAGAGAAAAAGTTCTGATGCCTTTTCAGTGCTGCTGAGTTGATTTTTAGTCCAGAGGTTCACTTTAAATACCAGGCTAGGCTAATGCTGGGATATAGTTTATGTACACAAGGATTTAAAGTAACATTTTAGCTGTATGTTCCTTTATGACCTCCCACTTCAACATGAGTAATACAAGTGATCGTTTTTATAGCATATCTCTGCTTGATGTGACAATCAATGTCAATAACACCCCAATAACTTAAATTACCCAAGCATGTTGCTTAGGAGTAGTATTTTACTCATCTTTCTTATTTATTCCACCTCCTGTCACCTCCAAGACCACATCTTGCATCTGACCCTTCCTCACTAAGGACACTCCAAAAATGCTAGTGCTACCTCGCCTTACACAGAAACCATAACCAAGAACTTAACTTCATCTCAAACAGTAGGCGATACCCCCTTTCCCATGAGAAATCTATTCCTTTTCTTAAACGGATCAGGGGGCTCTGTATTGCTGATGTTGTGGTGAAAACCCTTCCCACAGTGTGATGTCAGGACCATGGTCTTGACAGTTTCCTGTCTGTGAACCTCATTGCATTGTGGGAAATAGCTGTTTACAGCTGTTCCATTCGCTTCGGCCATAGGAAGTGAGTGTCATTTCCTGCTTTGCCGGCTGCCAGATAGGAGTTACCGCGTACTAACGCAGTAATCCCCAAAGAATTCTGTCGGCAGTGCGGCTGCCAGGCTTCCGCCAACATTCAGAGTGAAACCGGCCTGAATATGCCAGAGACTAATACTGCACTTTGGAAGCCCGATCGATTTACGTTCAGACTGGCATCAATCTGGCGTGCTTGAAAAGGCTCGGTTAGATGTGTGGCAGTAGCGGCTTCTTGACTCCCTGTGTGTAATGCGTACCCACAAAACGCACAAAATGAAAGTCAATGGGAACGCAATGGTATGCGTTTTTCATGCGTTTTTTCCCCAAAATATTTTTTTGCTGTATTTTGGTTTCCTGCTGCCTTCCAAGTGATTTGCATGAATGGAAATCTAAAAATGCATGGAAAACGTATACAAAACGCATATGCGTTTTGTATATGCAAACGCATTAAAACACATGGAAAACGCATTGCAAACGCACCACAAACGCAAATACACCGCACACAACATTAACTTACAACATGACATAATACGCAGCGTTTCATGCTATGTCCTATGTGAACCCAGCATTACATGTGTTGTCAGTACAGATTAAGGATTAGTGCATTAGGGCTGTACAAACAGACTGCGTTGCGCTGTGTTCTTATAACATCATGCATTTTTTTTCAATTGCAAAGCCTTTTTAAAAATAATGAAAATTGTGATGAATTGTACACAGTAGTATGATGCGATTTTAGAAAATTGCAATCGCAGTGACTGCATTAGAAAATCGCATAGAAAAAAGGCAAGGAGATTTTTTCGAGGTCAAATCCCAGGAGACCTTGCAACTTCCTGTCGAAGGGCTTTAAAGAGACTCAGAGACGCACAATACTAAAACTCTGATATTTACCCGGGGCTTTCTCCCGCCCCATGAACACGTCTAAGTCCCACGCCGTCCTTCTGCAGTCTGCCGTTCAGCTGCGGTGAGCCCCGGTAACAGGATCAGTTCCATCAGCCGCTCTGCTGGACGCGTAATACAAAAGTACCTTCTCCATCATTATTTCATTCATATATAGATTATATACACCATGGGCTTAATTCACAAAAGAGTGCTAACTGTTAGCACAGGCGTTTACGCGTGAATTTTCGCGTTTGTGCGCGATCGCGAATTTCCGCACGCAATTAAACGTTTTCACGCGCAAACACGAATTTTCGCGTGAAATTGCTATTGTTTTTGCACGCAAATTTGAGTTTGCGCGCGAAAACTATAACAATTTCGCTCTTCACAAAAACGTTTAATTGCGCGCGAAAATTCGCGATCGTACACACGTGAAAATTGCGTGAAAAACGGCAGTGCTAACAGTTAGCACTCTTTTGTGAATCAAGGTATTTGTCCAGATCCTGACAAGCAACGCAACATGTGAAAACAAACATGATGTATTGAGATAGATCCACAGAAGGGTAGCATCAGGAGGAGGCGGGGCTATGCAAATTTGTCACAGATGCATTGCTCTGGCCAGTTTTGCCTGTTAAGGGCCATAGTTTCTAATTTTCATTAGATTTAGGCTACATATTCAGGATCAAGACTTCTTTAATGAATCTGTGTAGCCTGTGGGCTGTAAAACTATGTGTGGGTTGTAAAACTAAATATCTCGCCATAAGGTGAAAACTGCAGAAATATGGGGGTATAAATAGCAATTGACTCGTCATAATAAGTAGATATGTGGGTGTGAGGGGATGTGTCTCCCATCCAGTGGGTCCCATATAAAAAAAAAAAAAAAAAAAAAAATGGGACTACACCCGCATAGTGTTTTATTTTTTTTATACTGACGCAGTGCAGCTTTATGTGACGGAAGTGACGTTTTTGCTGCATCCCTCACGCGACTGCATACGTTTGTCACCACGCGGTTCCTGCGGAGGACCGGAAGCCACGCAAGTTTTATGCATTGCACGGAAGCGTATTTTTGCAATACGCTTCTGCGCAGGTGGTCGCTTCTAGGGCTGATCGGAACAGCTGAATTCCGATTTTGTCGAAATTTCGTGTACCGCATGCGAAAACCGAATTTCGGGTTTCGAATTTTCCGAGTGCATTTCTATTGAAGTCAATAGTGCCAACCTCTGCGGTTAATTGTAAAGCCCCTATACATGCTATCATCACCAAATTTGGCATGTATAATAAGCAGATGAGTAGGAACATGGTAAAAAAAGAATTGTGAAAAGACCTTATAGTTTTTGAGCAAATAGATTTCAAAGTTTCATAGGAAAAATGTTTTTTAAACTGTGTAAAATGACACTGCTGCAGTACAGGTTACTGCATTCTGAGTTCTGTATACATTTTGTATACATTTCATGAAAACAGACAGCGTGGGATCCCCCCTTCCAATCCTCCTTAACTCCTTGTCTCCCATGCAGGCTGGGATAGCCAGGATGCGGAGTCCCGGCCACGTGGGGCTTCGCACCCTGAGCTATACCAGCCCGCATGATCCATGGTATGGGGGGGCTCTAGAGGAGAGGGGCGGTCAACCTCCATGGACAAGGGGCTCTTCCCCACCTCCGGAGCCCCAGGAGGAGGTGGGGGCCGCCGACGTCCTGGGGGGTTCATGGTGCCATCCAGGGTTCCCCTTTAACAAGCGGACCCCGGAAGCCGCCCCCGCCCCAGGAGAAATGAGTATAGGGGTACACGGTACCCCTTACCCATTTCAGCAGAGTTAAAAAAAGAAATAAAAACATGACAACGAAAAAAGTCCTTTATTGTTCTAAATTAACCAGGGATACTTACTTTGCGAAAATCCAACGCCAGTATCCTCTTAGGACATCTCACCACCCTCCCACACCGACGCACTCCCACCACTGAATGGTCACAGTCAGCCTCTGCATCTGTATAGCAGAGGCTATGAACACGAAAATGTTGTCTTTGAAACAAGACATTTCGGCAAACAGTGATGCGATCAAAATGGCCACTGGGAAATCCCGGAACGCTGGAGGCCACACTAGAGTGGTGAAACCAGCCATTTTTCACATAGATGGTGGGTCCAGGTGACCAGAGCAGGAGGTGCCCTGGTCCCCTGGACCTACCTATTTATGTGAAATAACGCTCAGTCTGACACTCTGAGGTGGCCTCCGGGGAACGGGAATTCCCCAGCAGCCATTTTGTTTATGACACTGTTTGCCGAAAATTCTTGTTTTAGCAAACAATTTTCGTGTTTCTAGCTTATGCAATACAGATTGCAGAGGCTGTCTATAGCCATTCAGCCCCGGGAGTTGGGCGGGTGCGTGGGACCACTCCTGAGGATACTGGCGTGGGACCACTCCTGAGGATACTGGTGTGGGATTATTGCAAGGTAAGTATCCCTGGTTAATCCAGAGCAATAAAGGACTTTTTTTGTTGTCGTGTTTTTATTTCTTTTTTTAACTCTCTGCTGAAATGGGTAAGGGGTACCGTGTACCCCTATACTCATTTCTCCTGGGGAAGGGCGGCTTCCAGAGTCTGCTTGTTAAAGGGGACCCCTGGATGGCACCATGAACCCCTCAGGACGTCGGCGGCCCCCACCTCCGGTGCCCCAGGAGGAGGTGGGGGCCGCCCATGGATTGGACAAGGGCTCTGAGGGAGAGGGGGAGGTTGGCCGCCCCTCTCCTCCAGAGCCCCCCCATACCATGGACCATGCGGGCTGCTATAGCTCAGGGTGCGAAGCCCCACGTGGCCGGGACTCCGCATTCTGGCTATCCCAGCCTGCATGGGGGACAAGGGGTTAAGGAGGCTTGGGAGGGGGGACCACACGCTGTCTGTTTTCATGAAATGTATACAATATGTATACAGAACTCGGAATGCAGTACCCTGTACTGCAACAGTGTCATTTTACACAGTTTAAAAACCATTTTTCCTATGAAACTTTAAAATCGTTTAATTCAAAAACTATAAGGTCTTTTCACAACATTTTTATTTTACCATGTTCCTACTCATCTGCTTAATATACATGCCAAATTTGGTGATGATAGCATGTAAGGGGGCTTCACAATTAACCACGGAATTTAGCACTATTGACTTCAATGTAAACGCGAATTCAGTACTCGGAATTGCCGAATTTTCGAGTTTCGAGTGCTTAGGCCTGGTTCACATTAGCGTTCTCTGTCCGGATCCGCCTGATCGGATCCGGACCGTATACTGTACAAACGGAACGTACGTTCCGCATAGCAATGCAAGGTCTATGCGGACGTTCACAAGCGTACGTTCAGTACAGAACCGTACGGATCGGATCCGGACACTTTTCCAACATGCGCTATTTTTCGGGTCCGGATCATCGGGGCCCACGCACCCGGACCGGAGCCTGACTGCACCATCCGGAAATAGAAACTTATGGGGAACGGAAAGCACAGAACACACAGGATACAAACACCTGACGTTCTACCCCGCTTCCTATGCGTATTCTAGCGGCCATTTCGGATGAGGACACATGGGCAGCAGTGGAGCAGCAGTGACTAACGTGCTGGAGCTGTTTTGGCAGTATGTCGGAGGTGGAGGTGAGGCCTAAACAGCGGAGGACCTGATTCTACAGGTGCACCAGGTGCACCTTCTGCTGACACCAACAATTTTATTAGTAATTTCGCAGTTTTTACCACACGGATCCGGATGGCAGCCTGATACATTCCTGATGCAAACGGACCAGATCCGGATCGGAACCGTACGGTTCCGATCTGGATCAGGTCCTGATCCGATCCGGATCCGGTCCGTTTGCATGCCAAAATGCAAGTGTGCATGGGGCCTTACTCGGAACTGCCAAATTCCGATGGCAAACTAAAAATTCGGAATCCGAGAGCTCAGCCCTATTCCCAACTGCCAAAAAAGCAAGCAGCACCTCCTTCCACTGACATCACCTGCCAGCAGTAAAAATGTCACCATGTGATAAATGTCAACATTCAAACAGGGAGTGAAAAACACTGACTAAATCATTTATACATAATTATTGTAAAAATGAAGCACTTTTTTATTAAATTATTTTAACTGGAGTTGCTCTTTAAAGTGAACCTGACGTGAGGAAACTCGCTTCAGGTTAGATATTTGCCTATGAAGAGGGAGGGGCCACAATATAATATAATATTATGTCCCATTGGTCCACCGATGTAATCTGTCGGAGCTATATAAATTTATAATACTATGGTAGAACATAAGACTGTGACAAAGGTAGGGATAAGTTTGTGAGTAGCTTGGAGGAAAGCCAGTGACATTACTATGAACTCTATGAAGTGTTGCGGAAGATGTAAGCAGTAGATGAATAAATAATAACAACAAGGATATTAATAATAATCAAGGACATAAGAGGATGACTATGGTAGAATTAGATTGATACATATGGACTTAAGACTTTGACTATGTTAGCGATTAGATTGTGAGCTCTTCTGAAGACAGTCAGTGACATGACTATGTACTCTGTACATGAAGTGCTGCAGAAGATGCCAGTATTACATTACAGGTGCTGGTACCTCACCAGGGGCAATATAATAATGCTACAGTAGAATCTTGTTATATTAAATTATAATATAATAAACCTCTGTCTATAGTAAACTTGGTCCCCAGGTCCCGACCACATGCCTGTATTAATATACAGTGTATGACAAATTGTGATATAGTAAACATCTGATATAGTAAACTTCTTGGCCAGGTTCCTTGAAGTTTACTATGAAGGGATTCTACTGTATTACCCTGTGAGCTGCCACTGCCAGCAATGCAATGGCTCCATCATGTGTAAAGGGCAGGGGAAGGGAGCGTGGTCATTGGATAAATATAATACAATGCTTGTGCCTGGAATGTCTCCTTTATGTGTAGAAGCTGCTACAGGAGATCACTGGAAGAAATAGAATATAATACTATTACCTTTTGTGCTGTTGGTGTTCTGCACACCAGTCTCACAAATGTCTCCTCATGTGTGGCAGCAGCTGCTGGTGATGAAGATGATGAAGGGGAGGGGGAGATTGTGGGGATAAGGGGGGGAGTCACTGTAGGGGATATAAAATTATAATACTATTACTTGCCATTTTAGCAATGTGTCCTCGGTGTGTGGCAGCACCTACTGTGGTGATGTAAGGACACTGGAGGAAATATAATAATAATAACCTCCTGTTCTGCCAGCCCCAGCAATGTCTCCTGATGATGTTGACTATGATGATGCTGATGATGGGGGACAAAGGGGGAGTCACTGGAGGGAATATAATACTATTACCTGTCAGTCCCAGCAATGTTTCCATTGCGTGTAGCAGCAGCTGCTGGAGATGGGGAGACACTGCCGTGTACCGGAGGAAATATAAATAATATAATACGATGATAATAATAATAATTACCTTCTGTACTGCCAGTCTCTGCAATGCCTCCTCTGCAATCAAGCTGCTCTGACATCACTTCCTGTCTGTGTTCCATGTCGCCACCTGGTGGCCATGACTTTACCTGCAGCAGGCTTATCTCATTTCATGATCAAAATAGACACAGCCAGGGTCCATATTATTATTATTATTATTATTATTATTATTATTATTATTATTCATTTATAAAGCACCAACATATTCCATGGATATGCAATTCATTGTTTCTCCTGACTTTTCACGTAGGTGATATTTTTACACCTTATCAAAAATGCCTTTTGAACTATCAGCAAGCACAAAAATACTCAAAATAATTCTAATACTACTTTTTAAACAACTTTTGGTTACTTTTTCAATTGTAAAATGCCGAAAAGTTATTTTAAAGAGATGAAATTTATCTCCTAGGAGCCCATATGCAATTCTCCTGAATTTTCTCCTAGGTGATATTTTCACAACTGGTCATAAAATGCCTTAAAGTGAATGCGTACCACTTTAAAAATAAAAAAGTCAGATACTCACCTAAGGAGAGGGAAGGCTCGGTCCTAATGAGCCTTCCCTCTCCTCTCCCGATGTCCGGTCCCGCGCAGGATCCCCCTTAGCACTATTCGACCAGTTCGGTCAAATACTGCCACTTCTGCCGCCGAAGGGATGTTTCGGAAGCCTTCGGGAGCACTCGGGCTCCTCTATGACGCATTCGCGCGTGCGTAGTATGGAGCGGCCCGTCTTCGGAAGCCCGAGTGCTCCCGAAGACCTCCGAAGTCCCTGCGGCAGCGGACGCGAACGGGGGAGACAGCGCAGCACCGAGGGCACTGGGAGAGGAGAGGGAAGGCTCATTAGGACTGAGTCTTCCCTCTCTTTAGGTGAGTATCTGACTTTTTTTTATTTTTAAAGTGGTATACATTGGCTTTAAAGGAGTTATCAGGAAAAAAAAATGAGTTTCACTTACCTGGGGCTTCTACCAGCCCCATGCAGCCATCCTGTGCCCTCGGAGTCACTCACCGCTGCTCTGGTCCCCCTCCGTCAGCTAATTTAGTTTTTGCAGACCTCAGGGTCGGCGAGCCGCATTGCGTACATTTTTACACATTCCCCAGGTCGGCAAAAACTAAACTAGCTGACGGAGGGGCACTGGAGCAGCAGTGAGTGACTCCGGGGGCACAGGATGGCTGCATGGGGCTGGTAGAAGCCCCAGGTAAGTGAAACTCGTTTTTTTAATTTTTTTTGTCTGATAACTCCTTTAAGGGCTTGTTCACACTAGGGGCATTTTCGGCCTTTTTTCAAGAACAGGCGATTTTTAAAAATCACCCACAAAATCCTTGTGCAATGAATCTCTATGAGAAGGTGCATATCAGTGCAGTTTGTGCGCTGTGCGTTCAGCAAAGTGGTGCCTGTACCATTTTGGGGGCATTTTTGTTATAATGGAAGGCATAGAAAGAGCGCTAAACACTCACAAAACCGCTTTATGCAGCGATTGCATTCGCGTTTTTTAAAATAAATGCATTGTATTTACTCTTTTCCGGGTCAAAGAGTCCACTTCCTGTCTTGCGTCAGGGAGTGAATTACAAAACTGCTCTGGAAAAGCGCTTAGAAAAGCGCTTTTACCAGAAATGCAACACACAGTGGAGCGCCGGGAGGGGGGAAAAAAGCGCACAAAAGCACAAAATGCTTGCGTTTGCGATTTTAGGCGTCAATGAGGCCTTAAAGGATACCACAACTGAACATGTGTGGTTAAAATGAGTGCAGCACTGTATAGGTTGTAATACGCACATACCGACTGTTCCTCCCGCCCCCCCTCCGTCTGCCGCCGTTCACACTCTGTTAGGAATCCGGCTCTGTGTGGTTGCACCTGCTGGTGGCACTTGGTTTCGGGACTGTGCTAACATCTATCACCAGCAGGTGGCATTGTGCAGCATGTCATGGACATTTCTTTGCCTGCAGTTTCCTGGTTCACCTGCTGGTGGCTCTCTGCATCTGGACAGTAGTAATTCTATCATTCACCAGCAGGTGGCCCTCATGCTATCTATCCTGGACAATTATGCATCATCTGATGGGATTTGCATTTAAGGACTCCACCCGCCTCAGAACCTTGCCAGAACCTCAGTTCAGCTTGGCTGTCCTGATCGCTGTGTTCTGTGCTCCCTGCTCTGAGAAGCTCTGCTCTGATCTGATCTCCTGGTTTATGTTCTTTGCTTACTCTGACTCTGATTTGCCTTGCCCTTGTCTGCTGTTCCGCCTGGTCTGTAAATATTTCTGTATATTGTTGTATAGTTAGTTAGTTAGGATTGCTGTGTTTATGTGGGTTGCACTGTGGGATTTACCATTTGCTAATTTGTATATAATTGCACTGATTGACAATAAAACTGTTTATTTCACATTCATTGGTTTCCGTCTTAGTTCTGCTGCACATTGTGATCTATCAAGTCTGCTGCTAAGAGCAGCCGTAACAGTAGGTTCTGGCCACACACTGATCACAGCAGCAAGCCTGAGTTTTGGAAATGTATCCCAATCAGGTGCAATATTATGCATTGCTAGCAAAGGAAAATGAGTTTTCCTGCAGGAAGTTTTTCTCTGATCATCCCAGAGAATCCTTGCTGGCTTTAGTTGATCTGGTGCATGGCTTTGTAGCCCAAGGAATATTTTGTAGTCAGGAAGTAGAATCTTTAATTAAAATATGGGTAGATTTAGCACTGTCCAATTTGCCTTCAGATGATTTCTCGGCACCCCTACAGCCAGTCCAAATCCAATCATTATTGTATTTATTAGAAGAGGATCCAGTATATTTTGAGGAACAATATTTGGGGAAAGGTAATGAAGCAATGTTGGAGTGTATAGAATCTGCATATTCTCTTGTTTGTCAGGGTTTGTGTATCTATGAAGATGCTCTTACTTTAATCTCTGTCTGGCAAAGACTGCTTTCTGCCTCTTCCACTCCTCAGTCTACTTCCTTACCTTCCTTTTCTGCTGATCAGAGCTTGCAGCACACAGCCTCAGTAAGCCCAGAAAATAATTTGGTCTCTTATACAGCAGGCCCCACAGTTGCTAAAAGAAAGGGGAGATCAAAGCATAAAAGAAAATATGTTCCCACTGCCTCCATTCAGCATGTACTGCCTATTGAACCTGGGTCTGCAACACCTGCAGCATTTGATCTGTCTCCATCCCTGACTATACAATCAGTTGCTCATTTTCCAGTACAGCCTGCAGACTCTTGCCACCAGATGCCTGCAGACTCTTGCCTCCAGATGCCTGCAGACTCTTGCCTCCAGATGCCTGCAGACTCTTGCCTCCAGATGCCTGCAGACTCTTGCCTCCAGATGCCAGCAGACTCTTGCCTCCAGATGCCAGCAGACTCTTGCCTCCAGATGCCAGCAGACTCTTGCCTCCAGATGCCTGCAGACTCTTGCCTCCAGATGCCTGCAGACTCTTGCCTCCAGATGCCTGCAGACTCTTGCCTCCAGATGCCTGCAGACTCTTGCCTCCAGATGCCTGCAGACTCTTGCCTCCAGATGCCTGCAGACTCTTGCCTCCAGATGCCTGCAGACTCTTGCCTCCAGATGCCTGCAGACTCTTGCCTCCAGATGCCTGCAGACTCTTGCCTCCAGATGCCTGCAGACTCTTGCCTCCAGATGCCTGCAGACTCTTGCCTCCAGATGCCTGCAGACTCTTGCCTCCAGATGCCTGCAGACTCTTGCCTCCAGATGCCTGCAGACTCTTGCCTCCAGATGCCTGCAGACTCTTGCCTCCAGATGCCTGCAGACTCTTGCCTCCAGATGCCTGCAGACTCTTGCCTCCAGATGCCTGCAGACTCTTGCCTCCAGATGCCTGCAGACTCTTGCCTCCAGATGCCTGCAGACTCTTGCCTCCAGATGCCTGCAGACTCTTGCCTCCAGATGCCTGCAGACTCTTGCCTCCAGATGCCTGCAGACTCTTGCCTCCAGATGCCTGCAGACTCTTGCCTCCAGATGCCTGCAGACTCTTGCCTCCAGATGCCTGCAGACTCTTGCCTCCAGATGCCTGCAGACTCTTGCCTCCAGATGCCTGCAGACTCTTGCCTCCAGATGCCTGCAGACTCTTGCCTCCAGATGCCTGCAGACTCTTGCCTCCAGATGCCTGCAGACTCTTGCCTCCAGATGCCTGCAGACCTTTGCATCCAGCCATCTGCAGACACTTGCATGCAGCCTACAGAGACTTTGTTTCAGCCTGCAGAACATTGTACTCATCTTGCAGAAAATTGTATCCAGCCTGCAGACGCTTGCATCCAGCCCGCACAGGCTTGCATCCAGCCCGCACAGGCTTGCATCCAGCCCGCACAGGCCCTGCTCCAGCCCGCACAGGCCCTGCTCCAGCCCGCACAGGCCCTGCTCCAGCCCGCACAGGCCCTGCTCCAGCCCGCACAGGCCCTGCTCCAGCCCGCACAGGCCCTGCTCCAGCCCGCACAGGCCCTGCTCCAGCCCGCACAGGCCCTGCTCCAGCCCGCACAGGCCCTGCTCCAGCCCGCACAGGCCCTGCTCCAGCCCGCACAGGCCCTGCTCCAGCCCGCACAGGAAGGTGCTCAGCCAACGGCCCAGCCAGATGCTCAGCCAACGGCCCAGCCAGATGCTCAGCCAACGGCCCAGCCAGGTGCTCAGCCAACGGCCCAGCCAGGTGCTCAGCCAACGGCCCAGCCAGGTGCTCAGCCAACGGCCCAGCCAGGTGCTCAGCCAACGGCCCAGCCAGGTGCTCAGCCAACGGCCCAGCCAGGTGCTCAGCCAACGGCCCAGCCAGGTGCTCCGCCAGCTGTCAACCAGTCTAATGCCCTCCCAACTGCCTACCAGTCTGTTGCCATGCCTGTTGCCAACCAGTCTGTTGCCATGCCTGTTGCCAACCAGTCTGTTGCCATGCCTGTTGCCATGCCTGTTGCCAACCAGTCTGTTGCCCTGCCTGCTGCCAACCGGTCTGTTGCCCTGCCACAAGAGACTTCTGCTTATGCTGCCCAGCCACAAGAGACTTCTGCTTATGCTGCCCAGCCACAAGAGACTTCTGCTGCCCAGCCACAAGAGACTTCTGCTGCCCAGCCACAAGAGACTTCTGCTGCCCAGCCACAAGAGACTTCTGCTGCCCAGCCACAAGAGACTTCTGCTGCCCAGCCACAAGAGACTTCTGCTGCCCAGCCACAAGAGACTTCTGCTGCCCAGCCACAAGAGACTTCTGCTGCCCAGCCACAAGAGACTTCTGCTGCCCAGCCACAAGAGACTTCTGCTGCCCAGCCACAAGAGACTTCTGCTGCCCAGCCACAAGAGACTTCTGCTGCCCAGCCACAAGAGACTTCTGCTGCCCAGCCACAAGAGACTTCTGCTGCCCAGCCACAAGAGACTTCTGCTGCCCAGCCACAAGAGACTTCTGCTGCCCAGCCACAAGAGACTTTTGTTTCTGCTGCCCAGCCACTAAGGACTTCTGCTGCTGCTGTCCAGCAATTACAGTCTTCCGCTGCTGTTCCTCTGGGTGGTTCCCAGCCTGCTCCTATTCCTGATGGCATCCAGTCTGCTCCTCCTCCTGAGGTGATCCTGCCTGCCGCCCAGCCTGAGGTGATCCTGCCTGCCGCCCAGCCTGAGGTGATCCTGCCTGCCGCCCAGCCTGAGGTGATCCTGCCTGCCGCCCAGCCTGAGGTGATCCTGCCTGCCGCCCAGCCTGAGGTGATCCTGCCTGCCGCCCAGCCTGAGGCGATCCTGCCTGCCCAGCCTGAGGCGATCCTGCTTGCCCAGCCTGAGGCGATTCGGCCTGCCGCCCAGCCTGGGGTGATCCGGTCTGCTGCCCAGACTGAGGGGATCCAGTTCACTGCTGCCCAGACTGAGGGGATCCAGTTCACTGCCTGGCCTGATGTTCCACCTGTTAGCCTCTTGTCTGTGGTCCTGCCTGACATTTTCCTTCCGTCTTCTATTAAGACTTTTCAGTTTCCTGTCATCCAGTTTTCAAATACTCCTGTCACCCAGCCGGATCCGGTAATATTTATTTTTGAATTATTTCCCTCCCTGCCCACCCAGTCTTGGCATTTGCTGCTTATTTTATTTCCTGCTGTTTTTTGTGTTTCTGGTGGAGGATTTGTAAGAACATTGTGGAGCGTCCTGAGGCCGCTCCTAAAGGGGGGGGTTATGTTAGGAATCCGGCTCTGTGTGGTTGCACCTGCTGGTGGCACTTGGTTTCGGGACTGTGCTAACATCTATCACCAGCAGGTGGCATTGTGCAGCATGTCATGGACATTTCTTTGCCTGCAGTTTCCTGGTTCACCTGCTGGTGGCTCTCTGCATCTGGACAGTAGTAATTCTATCATTCACCAGCAGGTGGCCCTCATGCTATCTATCCTGGACAATTATGCATCATCTGATGGGATTTGCATTTAAGGACTCCACCCGCCTCAGAACCTTGCCAGAACCTCAGTTCAGCTTGGCTGTCCTGATCGCTGTGTTCTGTGCTCCCTGCTCTGAGAAGCTCTGCTCTGATCTGATCTCCTGGTTTATGTTCTTTGCTTACTCTGACTCTGATTTGCCTTGCCCTTGTCTGCTGTTCCGCCTGGTCTGTAAATATTTCTGTATATTGTTGTATAGTTAGTTAGTTAGGATTGCTGTGTTTATGTGGGTTGCACTGTGGGATTTACCATTTGCTAATTTGTATATAATTGCACTGATTGACAATAAAACTGTTTATTTCACATTCATTGGTTTCCGTCTTAGTTCTGCTGCACATTGTGATCTATCAAGTCTGCTGCTAAGAGCAGCCGTAACACACTCTATACACTCCGGTGTGCGGCGACTTGCTTGACCTCTGCCCCGGACATACTGCGCCCTGTGTGCGCAGTATGTCCTTCCCCCTTCACTTCTGGCCGTCGCACAGTGCGAGGCTCAGAAGCTGCTGTCCCCTCTGCGCTGCGTGTGCGCTCCATTACACCGAGCGTCACATAATTAGCATGTGACGCTCGGTGTAATGGAGCGCACACGCAGCGCAGAGGGGACAGCAGCTTCTGAGCCTCGCACTGTGCGACGGCCAGAAGTGAAGGGGGAAGAACATACTGCGCACACAGGGCGCAGTATGTCCGGGGCAGAGGTCAAGCAAGTCGCCGCACACCGGAGTGTATAGAGTGTGAACGGCGGCAGACGGAGGGGGGCGGGAGGAACAGTCGGTATGTGCGTATTACAACCTATACAGTGCTGCACTCATTTTAACCACACATGTTCAGTTGTGGTATCCTTTAAGCCACCAGCAGGCAAGAAAACACTCAAAATAAATTTGATAGCACCTTTTCACCAACATTTGGGTACTTTTTCAATTGTAAAATGCTGAAACGTTAGTTTTAAAAAGGAGGAAATTATCGCCTAGGAGATAACTCAGGTGAAAAAGTTAATTGCATAAGGCCTGGAACCCACTGAACTCAGCAAAGCGAAACTCAAACGCTAGCGTTTTGTCTGAGCGGTTTGCAAGCGGATTCATGCGAGTTTTTGGTCGCGTTTTGCAACATTGTACTTTTTTACTCAGCGGTTGCGTAGCGTTTTGCGTTTCGCGTTTTTAATCCCGATTGGTCCTGTGAATTATTATTCATTTTGTTACAGTGTGCTGAACCGCAAAACGCTAGCAAAACCGCTCAGTTTAGGTTTTGCTGAGCATTTCCGCTAGCGTTTCAATACTTTACATTGAAGCGCTAACGCACCCAAAATGCTGCACGTCCTGCGTTTGCGTTTCTGGGAAACGCAAACGCTCCTGTGGAAGTTGCCCTATCCATTAACATTAGCCCAGCGTTTTGGCAAACTGCTAGCGTATCGCAGCGCTGCCAAAACGCTGCCAAAAGCGCCCCTGTGGGTTCCAGCCCTAAGGGCCACTATGTGTGTGATTGGCCCAGATCCAAACTGGAATTAAATGTCATTTTGGAATCTTAAAGGATACCACAACCGAACGGTTGTGGTAAAATTGACTGCAGCACTGTGTAGGGTATAAGGAGTACATACCTTCCGTGCCTCCAGTCCCCCTCCGTCTGCCGCTGTTCTAAGTTTATAGATGCCGGTGTCTGGCGACTTTCCTGACCCTTACCCCAGACATACTGCGCCCTGTGTGCGCAGTATGTCCTTCCCCCTTGCTTCTGGCCGGCGCATAGTGCGAGGCTCAGAAGCACGCTGTCCCCTTTCTGCTGCATGTGCGCTCCATTACACCGAGCGTCACATGCTAATCATGTGACCCTCGGTGTAATGGAGCGCACACACAGTTTCAAAAAGAAAAAAATGTACATTTTTTATTTTAAAAACCATAAGAATAATATTTATAAAAAAAACGAATAAACACTGGAGGGGATGATCAGACCCCACCAACAGGAAGCTCTGTTGGTGGGGGGAAAAGGGGGGGAGGGGGTGGATCACTAGTGTGCTGTGCTGTGCGGCTCTGCAGCTTGGCCTTAAAGCTGCAGTGGCACTATTAACAAAAAATGGCCTGGTCACTAGGGGGGTTTAATACCGCGGTCCTCAAGAGGTTAAATTGATTAGTCCAATTTCAAACTACATATAATTTCATAAAAAAATGTACATAAACTCGGAAGTATTTGCATTTCTTTGATCATACCTATGTGGCTTCCCTTGATGCATCACTTTGAATATGCAAATCATCTCTTTATGCCCTTGAAAGCAAAGCTGCACAACCAGAACTACCAGTGTGTGAGCCTGTAGCTAAATAAATAAATACATTTTAAAGAGCCACACCAATCCAACATACTGACTTGCAGCCCGTTTCAGAGCTGTTGGTCCTTATCAGTGCATGGCATTGATGTTGATTTGTATGATATGGATAGGACTTGTTGGAATGGGATTACAACAAAGTCCCCATTATCCAGAACTCAGGCATCTAAAAGTCTCAACTAACCCGCATGCCTGAGGGAATAACAGAGGGAGTGGCTGGATAGTGCCCTGGTCAAGGGCACCGCCTTTGACATGGAAGACCAGGGTTCAAATCCTGGTTTATGTCAGCACCTATTCAGTAAGGGGTTCAGTGGCCTCCTGAGTGCGTCCCAGTGGCTGGAGAAAAGTGCTTTATAAATATTCGGATTATTATTATTAGAACTTTGGCAGTTTTCAGGGCAGAAGCAACTTACTGACCCTCTGCAGCTCCCAGCAGCTTTCTGGCATCCGTGCACGGCTCCTGGCGAGTCACCTGACCAGATTGCTGGTAAGGTGACATGCTGGGAATTTTACACAGAGGATGCTGGGCGGTACAGGAAGTGTAGAAGATGGCCGATTCTGCTGCTGCTTGTCTGTAATAATCCAGGACGGGTTGGTGTATTAATAAAAGTCCTCACAGCAAGAACTGCCCCTGAGTCAATCACACAACTTCTAAGCCAACCTCACTATGTTCTTATATGGCCCAGGTAAGCTGATTAGTGGTGAGGAAAATGTGGATACTTTCCAGATTAAAGTTGGAAAGGAACCAGAATATGCTGAGCTGGGAATGGATATCGTCAGCGGAATCATCAAATGTGTCAGTTAATCGATAATCTGATCATGTATCAAACTGTCCGTCACCAGTAGAGTGTAATCATTTTGAGTTTGATTATGCAAATCTTCTAGACAAATTCTCTAGAAAATGGACCAAGTGTGATCAGGTGTATGGTTAACATCCAATAAGCTCCTCCTCAGCAAACCTCTAAGATGGAAAATTTCCTGTCATCTTCCTCCCCTTCCCTCTCCATAGTACAGAACAGGCTGCTCCTAGCCCCCTCCCTTTTCCATAGTACAGAATATGCTGCTCTTCCTTTCCTCCCCTCTCCATAGTATAGAACATGCTGTTCCTCCCCCTCTACTCTTCATTGTACAGAACATGCTGCACCCACCCTTCCTCTCTCCATAGTGCTGTATACACTGCACCTCTGCCTCATTCTCTCTCCATAGTACAGAAAATGCTCCTCCTCCTTCCCTCTCCATAGTACAGAATATGCTGCTGCTCCCTCCTCAGTTACCCATACATCTAAGTTACCCATACATCCAGCAATTTTGGCGGCCGATCAATTGAATCTCATCGGAGAGAGATCTGTTGGCTGGCATAAACAGCAGGACGATTGCAGATCGATTTTAGCACATTGTTACAGGCCTCGGCCTTGTGACACCACTTCACCACCCTCAGCAACTGTTCCCCTAATATTATTCTTACACACACACACACACACACACACACAACACCATCCCCCTGTGCGCCTTGTAGTTATACTGCCACCATCCGCGCTGCTGACATTGTTGTACTTACAGATTTGAATCCCCACGTGGTTGCTGGCATTGTAGCACATGAAGCGCTTATGTGACGTCCTACACGCACCCCATGAGCTATATGCCGGTAATCATGCGGGGCCAGAATGCAGATGTACGGTGGACACAGTGGCGGACACAGACGGCATGACAGGTAAAGTATAATTGCACGGGGGACGTAAAACATTAGGGGGGGGGGGACAGCGGCCGGGGGTTTCTGTTGCATTTGTCATTTACAATTATCGCATGCTGTTACCGTCGTGCACCCGATCGAAAATGTCAGCCCGAGATTTTCCAGCATGTTGATCAATACATGCAACCAATTTTGGGGCAAACCTGGTATTACAGAAGTTGGCGGCTACTGCGCACGTGTGGCCCTGAGCCACACGCACCCTGGTCACGCTCCCGTTACCGGGAGCATTCTGCGCATACAAAGTAGCAAATTACGTGTGCTGCGCATGCGCAGAACGCTCCCGGCAACGAAAGTGCTTGGCTCAGGGCCACACGTGCACAGTAGCCGCCAACTGGTGGCGACAGCCCAGCTTTGTGGGGGTCGCCGCTGCCCGGAGGGCATCAGGAGGATGTTGGGGGCACAGTAGGAGTCCAGTGGGCTGGAAGAAGCCCCAGGTAAGAGAATACGCTACAATATCAATTCAGCCATGGGTAGGAAGGTAGATTAGCACATGCTATAAAATTTGGGCAACAGCCAAACCTGGTAATACAGAAGTAAATACTGTATGGCTGCTCAACATAATCAAACACAGTGGCTGTAACTGTTCACAGCTAATTCATGCCCACATTCCACATGGACTTCATTTACTTCATATGGTCCTCTTCCTCGCAATGACAACAGTGTGATCCCCATTGAAAAGAGTCATTACTTTGTTCAAACAAGAAGCAAGTATTTTTTAGACAATCTTGATATCAATTTTTAATAAAGTAATAGGTCTTTAAGACAAAGAAAACACACCAATAAAAGTATATAAAAAAATGTATATTGCAGGAAGGATTAGAGTCGGTACAAAAATTGACAAAACACAAATGGACAGAATATTGGGGAAATAAAAAAAGAAAACACACAGGGGTCCGTGGCTGGCACATTGAAAAGGTGTCTGAGCCGTGCTGCTGGGATGAGTCAGATCAGCTCAGGAAATAAGGAGTCAGACCTGGAACCCACTGAAATCAGCAAACGCAAAACGCAACCGCTACCATTTTGTCTGAGCGGTTTGCAAGCGGATTCATGCGCGTTTTTGGTCGTGTTTTGCAACATTGTATTTTTTTGCCCAGCGGGTGCGTAGCGTTTTGCGTTTTTAACCTGATTGGTCCTGTGAATTATTTTTCATTTTGTTACAGTGTGCTGAACCGCAAAACGCTAGCAAAACCGCTCAGTTTAGGTTTTGCTGAGCGTTTCCGCTAGCGTTTCAATACTTTACATTGAAGCGCTAACGCTCCCAAAATGCTGCAGGTCCTGCGTTTGCGTTTCTGGGAAACGCAAACGCTCCTGTGGAAGTTGCCCCATCCATTAACATTAGCCCAGTGTTTTGGCAAACTGCTAGCGTATCGCAGTGCTGCCAAAACGCTGCCAAAAGCGCTCCTGTGGGTTCCAGCCCTAAGGCCTTGTTCACACTGCGTTCCGCTCGCGAGTCCTTCCGCGGTGGGCTGTTTTTGAGGCATTTTTCTCTTGCTGGTGGCTTAGCAGGAATTTTACTGACAAATTTAAAAATATCACCTAGGAGAAAACTCAGATAAAAAAGTGAATTGCTTATGGCTCCTGGTTTATTGCAAGCTTCCAAAATGTCATGTTCTTCTTCTTCAGTCCTGATACAGAACTGGAATCTTAGAATTGTACAAAAGTGAATGTAACACACAGATACTTATACAAGATCAGTAGAAAGGCCCATTAAAAAAGGGTGCACTAGGCTTCGGCACGACCTCTCTCTCTCCCCCGCAATGCGCCCATGCCTATGACCTAGGCGCCCCCCCCCCTCCACTGTCTGAAGACCGCCCGCATGCCACGCATGCAAGCCAGGCACAGTGCAAGGACACAAAGACAGACGAGGACGCAGCGACAGGAGCTTTATTATATAGGATTTTGTGGGCTTATCCAGCAATCTGACACCCTGTCTTTTAGTCACATCCTCGAGCATGTGACTAAAAGACGGTGTCAGATTGCTGGATAAGCCCACAAAATCTGAGTGTGTGCCGCCATCACTTGAAAACGCCTTAACCAATTTCAATCAAACTTGGTATACAGATCCCTTACTACCTAGGAAGATACCGTATGTTCTGAGTGGTCTCATATCCCCCTGCACACCTGGGCGGAACCACAAACAGCCAATCAGATTTCAACCATTTGCATCAATGGGAAGATTTAGAAGACGGCCATTCTCACGGTAATAATATGAAAGTTCCCAAACTTAGCACAGCTGGTCACTTGGTGAGCGAGGTTAAGAATTCAGGAAGAGTTGCCGGAGCATAAAACAGCTAATCAAATTCCAGCCATTAATTTTAAATGGGGTCTTAAACGTGGCACAGTTGGTCCACAGGGTGATTGGGATTACTATTCAGGAAAATGGGTGGAGCCTACAACAGTCAATAAAAATTCACCTATTGATTTCCAAGGGGAATATTTAAATTGCGGTCATTCTTACATTGTTAATGGCAGAGTCCTCAAACTTGTTACAGTCAGTCATTGGATGGCTGGAGTTCAAATACTGAAAATAGACAGAGCCACAAACAGCCAATCAAATTTGTTTTGCTCACACTTGGTGTTTGACTGACTGTGTGTTCAAGTTTTGAAAGCTTGCAATAAACCATGTACAGTTAGTCATTAATGGTTTTGCTTGAATCAAGGTTTGTTGTCTGCAAAATAAGGAAGAATCCCAACTTTACTACCCAACAACCATTTCCTTTCAGGACAGAGCCAGGGGACCTGATGGGGGGCAGTCAAACAATAGCTGGAGCTGCCCAAAGCCTCAAACCATGCGGCACTTACAAGGTAAAGCCATTTGTCACCTCAAGCTCTCCAACATTGGACATGAATATCCATTTCCTGGCATGGAAGGTCTCATCTTCATGGGCACTAGAAAGCTTTAAGACATTTTTACAACATGAACTACAAACAGCCAAATCTAAGTGTGCAGCCCAGCCACGCAGAGAAATTAGAGAACTAGGGCTGCAAACCGGAGAACTGAAAGACTGCTTAGATAAAGTGGCAACAGTATTGGAGGGACATGAGGAGGAAAGATAAGAGGACATGAAAACTGAACTGCAGACACACCAGACAGGTAGAACATTTTGAAACCTGGGGAAGATGGAGCAACCTGCATGTCTGTGGATTGCCAGAAGTCATAACAGACTCCAATAATTTCAGCACTATTCCCCACAAGTTTAAAAATGTTATTTAAATTAATAGAAAAAAGTTTGAAACCAAAAAAAGAAAATACACACAAGGCAACCAAACAAACCCCTCCACCAATACAAGATGTTTCTACAGGTAAGATTTTAATAATAATGTAAAAATGTTGTTTTCATTGAATTTACACCCTTGGTCTATGCCAGTGAAACTGACCATGGCTCCAAATATAAAATGGACCCTACCCTTTTACCCATTGGTTGCCCACATGGGACCAGGACTGGCCTCTCCCAAGGATTTCACAGGTGGAATACAGTCTATAGTCCATAGATGCACCTCAATACTATGGCCAACATTCAGTATTCCACCCATATGCTTCAGGGGGTGGGGGCAGCATCCTCTTGAACTGCTAGATATCAGAGAGGTTGTAATAGACTGCGCCTAACTATTTGACCAATCACAACACTTTATGCTGTAGAGGGTGCTGTGACACTCCCCCAACCGTCATAACGGCCGTTTCAGGTCCATAGACACTTTCTCACATGTGGTAAGTAATTTATACAGCATTTTACTCTGGGACAAAAGTGCATCCTATGAATGAGTATGAAAATGTTCTATTTTTCACAATAGTGCTCCTTTAACATGTATCTGTCAGGCTAACCTCTTCTATCCCTGAACCGCTTGCCACATGACTGCAGAACATCAGTAACTGTAACTACCCCCCCCCCCCCCCCATCCCAACATCCAGATTCCACTGCAGGCTCCTACCCCTACAAGGAACTATTGCCATATATGTGAGGTAGTTCTTTCCACCTTCACAAAGATCACAGCGGGGATGAGCCCCATCTATTTGACATGGTTGTGGGCTTTGCAGGACATGTCATAGACCATGTGAATTAATATTGTTGAGGTGGTTGAACCCCCTGCTGTTTGGCTCAGACATTCTGGATATACCAGCTTGTGTGGAAACGGAAGGGGGAGGGGGGTATACTGTTTGTCTTAATTAATAAGAAAGATTTTAAAAAGGTGAAAAAGCTATGACATCACCTGGATAAAGCCAGAGATAACATTAACACTCATTGCCTTAATTTCTAATGTTAAAAATCCCCTCCCTGCATCTGTATTCATTAACTGAATAAGATGATAACATTTAAGAATTGAATAAAATAAAAAATAAAAAAAAATCTGAATAAAAAAGAATAAATATTCAAGTTCTTTCTAGTGCTACAGGGCAACCTAAAATTTACCTGCCAGGTCAGTGTTAGTGAAATCATGTGATTTAGTACCACTGGCAATTTTACATAACAAATCAGGTCCCTCCATTCAAAAACATTTTCCACACTGAAAACATGAATGGTTTCATATCAGTATGAGATTTCCCCCAGGCAGCAAGGTGTGATGACACAGAAAACATTTCCCACACTCAGGACACACTCAGGACACAATTATGTCTCGTCACCTGTGGGGACCTCATTTACCACACTCAGTACACAATTATATCATCACCTGTGGGGACCTCTCATTTCCCACACTCAGGACAATTATGTCTCATCACCTGTGGAGACTACTCAATTCCCACACTCAGGACACAACTATGTCTCGTCACCTATGGAGACCTCTCATTTCTCACACTCAGGACATAATTATGTCTCGTCACCTGTGGAGACCTATCATTTCCCACACTCAGGACACAATTATGTCTCGTCACCTGTGGGGACCTCATTTACCACACTCAGTACACAATTATATCATCACCTGTGGGGACCTCTCATTTCCCACACTCAGGACAATTATGTCTCATCACCTGTGGAGACTACTCAATTCCCACACTCAGGACACAACTATGTCTCGTCACCTATGGAGACCTCTCATTTCTCACACTCAGGACATAATTATGTCTCGTCACCTGTGGAGACCTATCATTTCCCATACTCAGGACACAATTATGTCTCGTCACCTATGGAGACCTCATTTCCCACACTCAGGACATAATTATGTCTCGTCACCTGTGAAGACCTCTTATTTCCCACACTCAGGACACAATTATGTCTCGTCACCTGTGGAGACCTCTCATTTCTCACACTCAGTACACAATTATATCATCACCTGTGGAGACCTCTCATTTCCCACACTCAGGACACAAATGTCTCATAACCTGTGGAGACCTCTCATTTCCCACACTCAGGACACAATTATGTCTCGTCACCTGTGGGTACCTCTTATTTCCCACACTCAGCACACAATTATGTCTCGTCACCTGTGGAGACCTCTCATTTCTCTGTACACTGAATTTCCCACACTCAAAACATTAATGATTTCTCAATGGCAGGGATGGTCGGAAATGCCCATTTCCAATTACGCGAAAATTCAGATATCCGCCGATTTCTGAGGAGTATTTGTAATTTTGTGCATCAGAGAGTGCAAAATAAATTAAAAAGAAAGAAAAATCGGCAAAACAGAAATCAGAAAAACAGTCTTGTGATTGGTCTAAAATAACCACGGTGATCAAATTTTTGCAGAAAATGTCTCATTCTCTGATTGGTCCAATGCTTCCAAGGTCTGTGAATTGGCTAAAACTACCAAATTCAGATTTCTGATCAGAAATGCTGGAAATTTCAATTCTGCTGTATCTGCTGTATCCGAACGAGCATCCCAAATGGTCAGTGAGAGATGCAGATAATTCTGAGTTGATGCAAAATGTATATAGCATTTGATTAATGAAATGCAGCTACTACAGTCCAATAACCACAAATTTTGTATAAATTCAGAATGATTTGTCCCTTACTGACTATCTCTACTCAACAATCCAAAATCTCTCATTGTCAACAAGGTGTAACTTAAAGGGAACCTTAACTGAGAGGGATATGGATGTTTCCTTTTAAACAATACCAGTTGCCTGGCAGTCCTGCTGATCTCTCTGGCTGCAATAGTGGCTGAATCACACATCTGAAACAAGCATGCAGCTAATCCAGTCTGACTACAGTCAGAGCATCTGATCTGCATGCTTGTTCAGGGGCTGTGGCTAAAAGTATTAAAGACACAGGATCAGCAGGAGAGTCAGGCAACTGGTATTATTTTAAAAGGAAAAATTCATATCCCATATCCTTTTAAGTTTAGGTTTCCTTTAAACCTTAAAAATTTCCCAAACCCAGGGCACAAATATAGCTGATAAGAATCATTTTGTATAAAATATTTCCCACTCCCAGAAGAGGATTATGAATTCTCACGCGGGTGAGATTTCTCATGTGCAACAAGCTGTGATTTATGTACAAAACACTTCCCACAATCAGCGCATGAATGTGGCTTATCACCAGTGTGAGATCTCTCATGTGTGACAAGACTCGATTTCCAAACAAAGCATTTCCCACACTCAGAACAAGCAAAAGGCTTCTCGCCAGTGTGAGCTCTCTCATGTCTAACAAGCTGCGATTTATGTACAAAGCATTTCCCACAGTTAAAACAAGAATATGGGCTGTCGCGCGGGTGAGATCTCTCATGTACAGTGAGCTGTGACCTAAGGTAAAAACATTTCCCACACTCAGTGCATGAATATGGCCTCTCTCTTGTGTGCAATCTCTGATGTGCATCAAGATTTGCTTTCCCAATGAAAGATTCCCTACACTCAGTACAAATATAAGACTTTTCACCGGGGTGAAATTGCTGCTGGGGAACTCCATGAGGATAAGGATGGTCGGAGCCTCGAGGAATATTGCTGGTGATGTTTCTTCCTGCAGAATCTTGTGTGACAAGATCTTTCATTTTACATAAAGCTAGATGAATCTCTGAGTGTTTTGAGATGCCAGGACTCTGTGCTGCAAATAGAGAAACATTATTAAAGAATTCTGGAAAGTGTAACAATCAGACTGATATTGAACAACAGAAGGTTGTACTCACATCATATATATGTACAATATATTCATATCTGTACCTCCTGTCCCTCCCTACTGAATCCCATTGTTGGTCACTGCAGATCTATTGGACGGGAAGTCGGGGAGGTGAGGGGGGGGGGGGGGCGGAGTTGGAGGATGTTATCCCTACTCACCACTCCATAGCAAAAGAATGTACCTGTAACTTAGAAAAGCGCCTGTACAGAACTCAGCCCCGGTTGTGTGTTATGGAAAATGAGTCCTAATTCCTATGGGTGTCAGTACTTGACCATCTGTAGGCATCTAAAAGGATACCCAAGGTGACATGTGACATGATGAGATAGACAGGTGTATGTACAGTGCCTAGCACACAAATAACTGGGCTGTGTTCCTTTTTTTTTCTTTCTCTGCCTGAAAGAGTTAAACATCAGGTATGTAAGTGGCAGTTCCTGTCTGGGTCAAGACTGGATCAGACTACAGTGTGACCCTCACTGATAAGAAATTATAACTATAAAACAATTTCCTAACAGAAAATGGCTTCTGAGAAAGGAAAAGAGATAAAAAGGGTAAATAGTTCATAGATTTTAGCTCTGGCATACTTCAATGAATTTGTCATTGAGCAAAAACAATAAACCAGTAAAAACTTAAAAAGTAGATTTATTATAAAATGAAACCGTGGAATATCGTAAAAAGTCATTTTTAGGAAAAGGAGGAAAGATATTATTGTTTATTTCATAAGTTTATTTTCACCTTGGGTGTTCTTTAAGCCACTCCTACTGTGATCAATCCATGTATAGCAATACACAGTGACCATTATCAGCGTATTACAGGCCAGTAACACTCAGGGCCCTTTCACACCGGGGCGGTGCGGTATTTTCGGATACTTTCATATGACCGCGGCACGGCGCGACACAACAGAAGTGACTTTTTGCCGTATCCCGACGCAGGTCCAAAACTATGTTACCGCGCGTCTTCTGCGTCCATCTGCATCGCCCATAAGTCATATTAGTCTATGGCGACGTAGTGATTCTTAAAACATTACCGACGCAACGTTGCGGCGCACATGCTCGGAAGCATATTTTTACAACACTCTTCAGTGCACTTCTGCATACCCTGAAAGCAGGAAGTGACTGCAAGTGCGCGTCACTTCCTGCTTGGCACAATGCCAGATCTGGAATACTGCAAAGTAACGCAGTATTCCCCGAAGGCCTGTTTCTGGTGGTGCGACAGAAGCAACGCACTGCATCGCTGCCGGTTTACAGTGTGAAAACGGCCTTAGTCAGCCCTTACTGTGTCCAATCTGTGTACAGTAATGTGCAGTGACCATTGCCAGCTTATTATAGGCCGGTAATACTATGTCACGTGGCCGGTAATATTAAAGGGGAACTTCAGCCTAAACAAACATACTGTCATTAAGTTACATTAGTTATGTTAATTAGAATAGATAGGTAATATAATTTTTTACCCACCCTGTTTTAAAAGAACAGGCAAATGTTTGTGATTCATGGGGGCTGCCATCTTTGTCATGGGGGCAGCCATCTTTTTGGTTAAAAGGAGGTGACAAGGAGCAGGAGACACAGTTACAACTGTCCTGTGTCCTGATAACCCTTCCCAGCTGCACACGCTAGGCTTCAAATGTCAAATTCAAAATGTAAAAAAAAAAAAAAAAAAAAAAAAAAAAAAAAAAATTGCACCAAAACAGCAGAACGAGAGCAACAACATCAGAAATCCCATCATGCTTTGCACAGCATCAGGGGAAAAAAGCCCGGGCAGTTTTCTTCTGTGCAGCTAAAAATGAGGCTTGGATAAGAGAAACAAAGTTCTGATGCTGTGAAACTGTTAAAGAAACACCAGGCCTTTTCAGTGCTGCTGAGTCGATTTTTAGTCCGGAGGTTCACTTTAAGTCACCTCCGACTATTGTATAACCAATCTGTGTACAGTAATGCAGTGACCATTATCAACTTACTACTGGCTGGTAAGAGTAAAGGTAACCATGCATTACTTGATGTAAGGGAAGATTAACCATGTGATAGATCCCTCTCTGCCCCCCTCCTAAGGACCATGTTGAGTGTTGTATGCTCACCTGCCACTTTCGTGCGACTCCACGCTACCTCCTGTGTTATGTGATAGTCATGGTGATAATTCAAAAAGACACCGGAAACCTAAGGAGCAGCACCGGCGTAATAGGTGAACATGCAACACTCACTAAGGGCCAGGGGACAAACACATACACTTGATGAGCACTTGCAACTGAGATTTATCAGCATGCTCGATTGATCCCTTTACTGACCATGTTGCAGCATCAAAATGGGCACCCCAAGTCACCCTCTGCTGTGACTGATCTGCCTGCATTAACACACGATAATTAGATAGTAAGCCTCTGGCAGGGTCCTCCCTTCTCTAGTGTAGTCAACATGACCTTGTGTTCCTTTCCTATGACAGCCTGTACTTGTTTTACTGGGCCTACCTAACCAGTAGAAAATCACATGATCATTTATCTTGTACTGTCTGCCTTGTATAACTTTGTTCTATGTTGCATAACCTTGTTATGTCTGTCATTCTTGCATCATTGTATATATGTATTGTCCAGCGCTGCGTAATATGTTGGCGCTTTATAAATACAATAAATAATAATAATAATAATCATCACCTATGACATTTGAATGTCTGCAATGTATCACTCACCAGTGCTGATCTCTGTAAAAATGTGTTCACCCTTGGCTGCACTCATCATGTCACCCTCCATTGTAGACTGCTGACCACTCATCACATATGTCTCTTCTTCCTCTTTACTTGTTCTCATCATTTTACCCTCATCCATAGTCTGCTGATCACCAGTCACATATGTCTCTTCTTCTTCCTTTTTACTTGTCCTCATCATCTCACCCTCCATTGTAGACTGCTGATTACCTGTAACATACCTCTCTTCTTCTTCTTCTTCCTTTTTAACCACGACTTTTACATCTATCATCTCTTCAACCTAAATTCACAAATTGAGACCAAATGTAAAATGTGATCACTGATAATATTATACACATAATACAAAAGTGTCACACAGTCTGGAGTCTCTAAAGACCTTCCATCTCACCTACCTGATCATGGTGGGGGATCGTGGGACCTTCCCATGAATAACCCTGGGAATAAAATGAACCTGCAGATCCCTCTAGTGGGTTTAGGTTACTGGATCCATCTGTAAGAAACACACACACTGACTGAATAAATTGCCTCTATGTGTTTATCTGATGATGGGGGATCTAGGTGGACTCTCTGTACTGCTCTCTCCTTTACAGGAAATGAAAGTCTCCTCTTACCCGATGATGCGAGGGGTGGCTGATTCTCCATCATGGAATCCTTGTAGAGATCCTTGTGTCCTTCTAAATATTGCCACTCCTGCATGGTGAGATACAGATGGTGACAATGTCATAGTAGTCTAAACATATAGAGCCTGGTAATCTTTTGGCCTTGACATTATTAGACAGCATAAGTAGCCCTGCTGACCTGATGAAAAAGGTATAAATTCGTTTTACTGCAGGGGAATACATTTTTATTACTGATATCTTACTAATGTTTGAATACTATCCTAGGCAAGGGTTTAAAAACTCTCTCTCCAATGGCTGGTAGAATTCAGTGTGGCTGGATAGTGTACTGGTTAATGTCTCTGCCTCAGACACGGGAGATCAGGGTTCAAACTCTCTCTCCAACGGCTGGTAGAATTCAATGTGGCTGGATAGTGTACTGGTTAATGTCTCTGCCTCAGACAAGGGAGATCAGGGTTCAAATCTTGGCTCTTCCTGTTCAGTAAGTCAGCACCAATTTCGTACGCAGTCCTTAGGCAAGACTCCCTAACACTGCTACTGCCTACTGAGCATGTCCTAGTGGCTGCAGCTCTGGCGCTTGGAGTCCACCATGAGAAAAGCACATAATAAATGTTCTTTGTCTTGTCCTAAAGCAACAAGGCCAGGTCTGTAATGTAATTTACAGTTAGGTCCAGAAATATTTGGACAGAGACAATTTTTGGTAAATTTTGTTTCTGTGCATTACCTCAATTAATTTTAAATGAAACAACTCAGGTGCAGTTGAAGTGAAGTCTTTCAGTTTTCATTCAGTGGGGTGATTGCATGAAAATGTGAGGCAACTAAAGCATTTTTAACACAATCCCTTCATTCCAGGGGCTCAAAAGTAACTGGACATATTAAATAACTGGAAATAAAATGTTCATTTCTAATACTTGTTTGAAAACCCTTTGCTGGCAGTGACTCTCTGCCAGATTTCCTCCTTTTTAATGCTCTGCCAGGCCTGCAGCAGCATTCAGTTCTTGCATGTGTGTGGGCCTTCCTGTCGAAAGTTTAGTCCTCAACAAGTGATATGCATGCTCAATTGGGGTAAAATCAGGTGACTGACTTGATATTCAAGAACTTTCCACTTCCCTCCTGGGCTGCTTTGGCTGTATGATTTGGGTCATTGGGCTTGATTCATCAATGTATTTTGTGCTGTTCAGCACAAGATACATTGATGAGCGCAAGGTAAAAGTAACCCCGCACGCTACACGCACTGGTGGCAGCACAGCGTGTGCTTTTCTGATGTCCTTGTGCTCCTTGCAAAGTATGCGTGTTAGTGCAAGGCAGCGACCGTGATACTTGACTATGGCGTCACTACATCAATTAACATAGCAGCGGCCGCAATAGTCAAGTATCGGAGTTGCTGCCCTGCACTAGCGAGTGTACTCTGCAAGAGCATGCGGACATCAAACAGTGCCAGCACACATAGGGGTTGATTCACTCAACCGTGATATGACAAATATCATACCTTATCAAAGATATCACACCTTATCAAAGTTAACATGCCTTATCAGAGTAGCATAGCGAGTGCTATGTTACTTTTACCACGCGCTCATTAATGTATCTCGCGCTAACCACATTGAAGAATCAAGCCCATTGGTCATCTGTATCATGAAACGCTACCCAATTCATTTGACTGCATTTAGCTGGATTGTAGCAGACAGTATGGGCCTGATTCACAAAGAGGTGATAACCCAGTTATCACGCCTAAAAGACTTTAGGCGTGATAACTTTTGCACCGCTGAGTTAGCACCGCTTTGTGCTGGTGATCGCGCGCAATTGCGCAATTCTGCGCACAGCGCCCATACGGTTTAATGGGCGCATCGCGCACAAAACTTTGCGTGCAGGAATTTCGCACAAGTTTCTTCTTATCAAGCCTAAACTGAGTTTAGGCGTGATAAAGTGCTTTTCACTGGCGTGCAAACAGTTTGCACCGCTTTGTGAATCAGGCCCTATGTCTCTGAACACCTCAGAATTAATTTAGCTGCTTCTGTCCTGTGTCACATTATCAATAAACATTGATTTCAATATGTATCAATATTTATGGACCTAACTGTATGTTTTGCAAAAATATCTAGCCCAGAAAAAACCTTGAATAAGTCTCATGATAGAGTCACCACCCAGACACATCTTTTGTTGTTACTGGATAATGTCCCAGAATTCCCAGCACTGCTCACCTCTCCCATCATCAGCTCCATCATCTTCCTGGTGACTTCCAGAATCTTTTGCTTGTTCTGTCTCTCAGATATCAGGGAGTGTGGTGGGGGCACCGTGATGGTCACATGATCACCAGACTTCACCGGAGGAAATCTCTATGGAAAGATCAATAATAATGTGACATGACTCTCCCAGTGATGAGTGATGTCATATGACCTCTGAGAATCCTCCTCACCTCCCCAGTCAGCAGGTAGATGATCTCCAGAGTGAGGTTGAATATCTTTTCAGTCATGTGACTCTGATCCTTGTCCATCCTCAGGGATGCGGTCATATGATCCGTACAAGGAGCTCCTGTCTGTAGAGTGATAACAAAGGGAGCATTATCTGGGTTGTACATGCATGAGTGGCTTAATTACCTGAAAACTCTCCAAATTCCAAAACTCCCTTCTTCTCCTGGCACTGCTACACCATTAGCCTCAGTTGGGGACAGCAAGGTCATGCAGACATGCAGAGTTGGTTTGTAGCTAACGGTGTATTACAGTATAATCTCTCTATACCAAACTCTGATATAAAGGAAAACAAGAGTTTGCTTTCTTAAAACAGAACGAATTTTCGATAATTCAGGTTGGAAAGAGCTTGAGATGTCTCCCAGTGCATCACTGCTGAATATGTGCAAGTTAACCATTGGTGCCCTTAGAAGCTAAACACACCGCTGGAATGCAATAATGTGTCAGCTTGTTAATTTGTACAGAGCCATAATAATCCAACATGCATACAGATATAGTAAACATTTGGGTATAGTATACTAAATGTGCAGGTCCCAGCCAAGCACCATTATAAGTGTATGGGAGTAACGCCTGGTATAGTAAACCCAGATATAATAAAACATCTGTTATATTAAACCTGTTTTTTGGTCCCTGTGGTATTCTGTATCCGGCTATAGTGGAAAGGGCACATGCTTCAACACATCAGTCAAGGACCCATGAGCGGTGGTCGTTGGGCAGCTGGCAGCAAATTGTAGTCTGCTCGCTATCTGCACACTACTCTGGGCCTGCGTGGATTACATCAAAAGAACCAGCTGTGAGACCTGAGCTTCCTGTGTAAGCTGCTACCTGATTACTGAGGGAATTGCCTGACGTTTGTGAGTTGCTTGTGCATGGCTGCAACACTACAGTATCATCCTAGCTGAACAGAAATATGGACAGAAGAGCACACTATCAGTACTGTACCTGCATTAACTGGTCAGATCTATGCTTCCTGTGCAAGCTGTTGTGTTATTATTACATGCAAATGACTGAATATTAGGCACTGTGCATTTTGATATAGCTTAAACATTGTCTGTGGTCGCTTGCTGAATCATTGAAAAGAAAAAATGACTCCAAATGATTTAATGAATTAAGATCCAGTACTATGGTGTAGTTGGTGTGCTTTAGTAAACTTCTGATATAGTAAACTACTTTTTCTAGTCCCTTGGTGTTTACTATAGAGGGATTATATACTCAGAGTATTGCAGTCCTCTCCTCAAATCTGCTTCACTTTCCAGCTCTCTTCTCATCCACTTACTACTGTTGGCGTCCCTGTGAGGATACAGCAATGCTAGTACTGGTAGTGGATGAAGATCTGAGGCGAGCAGAGCCAGTGATTGGGGCAGATTGGAGCAGGGAATGCAACGCAATGTAACAGGTAGCTATAAATCAACTTTATGTGTTCCCCTGAGCAACTCTGCATAGGCTTGAAAGGAGGCAGTGATACTAGGGGGTGGGCATGGCTATACTGAACTGGATAGAAAAAAACTATTGAACTGTTGGAGCTTTGTATGCTTGTGAATAATGGCAATGCTGAGGGGACAGAGGGAGCACATGGTTAAAGGGAACCTAAAGGATATGGATTTTTCTTTTTAAAATAATCCCAGTTGCCTGACTCCCCTGCTGATCCTGTGTCTCTAATACTTTTAGCCACAGCCCCTCAACAAGCCTGCAGATCAGGTGCTCTGACTGGATTAGCTGCATGCTTGCTTCAGGTGTGTGATTCAGCCACTACTGCAGCCAGAGAGATCAGCAGGACTGACAAGCAACTGGTATTGTTTAAAAGGAAACATCCATATCCCTCTCAGTTAAGGTTCCCTTTAAAGGGAAGCTGAAGGGAAGGTATATGGAGGCTGCCATATTTATTTCCTTTTGGACAATACAAATTGACTGGCTATCCTGCTGATCCTCTGACTCTAATATTTTCAGCCATAGACCCTGAACAAGCATGCAGCAGATCAGGTGTTTCTGACAATATTGTCAGATCTGATTAGATTAGCTGCATGCTTCTGGTGTGATTCAGACACTACTGCAGCCAAGTAGATCAGCAGGACAGCCGAGCAATGTGTATTGTTTGAAAGTAAATAAACATGTCAGCCTCCATATACTTTTCACTTCATGCTCCCTTTAAATATTAACATTTGTACATAGCTTTTCTCCTGCCAGTCACTCCTCCCCTCTTGGACTACTGTGGTACCTGGTACAGTCTCACTCGCAGACGTTCCAGAAACTTCCACACCATGGTTGTCCGGGTGGTGCATCTGTGCTCTGATCCAGAATTGACAAACTATATCAAGGATTGAAGAGGTTGGAAGATCGGCACCGGATGCAGCTGGCAGCCTAGGCAGGGTTGTGTGGTACACTTACTGTGCCTCCAGAAAAACAGCAATAGTTGAAACTTCCAAAGAGTGAAAAGCTCCGGGCACCAGAAATGTTGCAAAACCACCTCTTTATTTCATCCCCACCCGACAAGACATACAGCAGGGCTAGTCTAAGGTCTGCCAGTCACTCCTCCCCTCTTGGACTACTGTGGTACCTGGTACAGTCTCACTCGCAGACGTTCCAGAAACTTCCACACCATGGTTGTCCGGGTGGTGCATCTGTGCTCTGATCCAGAATTGACAAACTATATCAAGGATTGAAGAGGTTGGAAGATCGGCACCGGATGCAGCTGGCAGCCTAGGCAGGGTTGTGTGGTACACTTACTGTGCCTCCAGAAAAACAGCAATAGTTGAAACTTCCAAAGAGTGAAAAGCTCCGGGCACCAGAAATGTTGCAAAACCACCTCTTTATTTCATCCCCACCCGACAAGACATACAGCAGGGCTAGTCTAAGGTCTGCCAGTCACTCCTCCCCTCTTGGACTACTGTGGTACCTGGTACAGTCTCACTCGCAGACGTTCCAGAAACTTCCACACCATGGTTGTCCGGGTGGTGCATCTGTGCTCTGATCCAGAATTGACAAACTATATCAAGGATTGAAGAGGTTGGAAGATCGGCACCGGATGCAGCTGGCAGCCTAGGCAGGGTTGTGTGGTACACTTACTGTGCCTCCAGAAAAACAGCAATAGTTGAAACTTCCAAAGAGTGAAAAGCTCCGGGCACCAGAAATGTTGCAAAACCACCTCTTTATTTCATCCCCACCCGACAAGACATACAGCAGGGCTAGTCTAAGGTCTGCCAGTCACTCCTCCCCTCTTGGACTACTGTGGTACCTGGTACAGTCTCACTCGCAGACGTTCCAGAAACTTCCACACCATGGTTGTCCGGGTGGTGCATCTGTGCTCTGATCCAGAATTGACAAACTATATCAAGGATTGAAGAGGTTGGAAGATCGGCACCGGATGCAGCTGGCAGCCTAGGCAGGGTTGTGTGGTACACTTACTGTGCCTCCAGAAAAACAGCAATAGTTGAAACTTCCAAAGAGTGAAAAGCTCCGGGCACCAGAAATGTTGCAAAACCACCTCTTTATTTCATCCCCACCCGACAAGACATACAGCAGGGCTAGTCTAAGGTCTGCCAGTCACTCCTCCCCTCTTGGACTACTGTGGTACCTGGTACAGTCTCACTCGCAGACGTTCCAGAAACTTCCACACCATGGTTGTCCGGGTGGTGCATCTGTGCTCTGATCCAGAATTGACAAACTATATCAAGGATTGAAGAGGTTGGAAGATCGGCACCGGATGCAGCTGGCAGCCTAGGCAGGGTTGTGTGGTACACTTACTGTGCCTCCAGAAAAACAGCAATAGTTGAAACTTCCAAAGAGTGAAAAGCTCCGGGCACCAGAAATGTTGCAAAACCACCTCTTTATTTCATCCCCACCCGACAAGACATACAGCAGGGCTAGTCTAAGGTCTGCCAGTCACTCCTCCCCTCTTGGACTACTGTGGTACCTGGTACAGTCTCACTCGCAGACGTTCCAGAAACTTCCACACCATGGTTGTCCGGGTGGTGCATCTGTGCTCTGATCCAGAATTGACAAACTATATCAAGGATTGAAGAGGTTGGAAGATCGGCACCGGATGCAGCTGGCAGCCTAGGCAGGGTTGTGTGGTACACTTACTGTGCCTCCAGAAAAACAGCAATAGTTGAAACTTCCAAAGAGTGAAAAGCTCCGGGCACCAGAAATGTTGCAAAACCACCTCTTTATTTCATCCCCACCCGACAAGACATACAGCAGGGCTAGTCTAAGGTCTGCCAGTCACTCCTCCCCTCTTGGACTACTGTGGTACCTGGTACAGTCTCACTCGCAGACGTTCCAGAAACTTCCACACCATGGTTGTCCGGGTGGTGCATCTGTGCTCTGATCCAGAATTGACAAACTATATCAAGGATTGAAGAGGTTGGAAGATCGGCACCGGATGCAGCTGGCAGCCTAGGCAGGGTTGTGTGGTACACTTACTGTGCCTCCAGAAAAACAGCAATAGTTGAAACTTCCAAAGAGTGAAAAGCTCCGGGCACCAGAAATGTTGCAAAACCACCTCTTTATTTCATCCCCACCCGACAAGACATACAGCAGGGCTAGTCTAAGGTCTGCCAGTCACTCCTCCCCTCTTGGACTACTGTGGTACCTGGTACAGTCTCACTCGCAGACGTTCCAGAAACTTCCACACCATGGTTGTCCGGGTGGTGCATCTGTGCTCTGATCCAGAATTGACAAACTATATCAAGGATTGAAGAGGTTGGAAGATCGGCACCGGATGCAGCTGGCAGCCTAGGCAGGGTTGTGTGGTACACTTACTGTGCCTCCAGAAAAACAGCAATAGTTGAAACTTCCAAAGAGTGAAAAGCTCCGGGCACCAGAAATGTTGCAAAACCACCTCTTTATTTCATCCCCACCCGACAAGACATACAGCAGGGCTAGTCTAAGGTCTGCCAGTCACTCCTCCCCTCTTGGACTACTGTGGTACCTGGTACAGTCTCACTCGCAGACGTTCCAGAAACTTCCACACCATGGTTGTCCGGGTGGTGCATCTGTGCTCTGATCCAGAATTGACAAACTATATCAAGGATTGAAGAGGTTGGAAGATCGGCACCGGATGCAGCTGGCAGCCTAGGCAGGGTTGTGTGGTACACTTACTGTGCCTCCAGAAAAACAGCAATAGTTGAAACTTCCAAAGAGTGAAAAGCTCCGGGCACCAGAAATGTTGCAAAACCACCTCTTTATTTCATCCCCACCCGACAAGACATACAGCAGGGCTAGTCTAAGGTCTGCCAGTCACTCCTCCCCTCTTGGACTACTGTGGTACCTGGTACAGTCTCACTCGCAGACGTTCCAGAAACTTCCACACCATGGTTGTCCGGGTGGTGCATCTGTGCTCTGATCCAGAATTGACAAACTATATCAAGGATTGAAGAGGTTGGAAGATCGGCACCGGATGCAGCTGGCAGCTTCTGGAACGTCTGCGAGTGAGACTGTACCAGGTACCACAGTAGTCCAAGAGGGGAGGAGTGACTGGCAGACCTTAGACTAGCCCTGCTGTATGTCTTGTCGGGTGGGGATGAAATAAAGAGGTGGTTTTGCAACATTTCTGGTGCCCGGAGCTTTTCACTCTTTGGAAGTTTCAACTATTGCTGTTTTTCTGGAGGCACAGTAAGTGTACCACACAACCCTGCCTAGGCTGCCAGCTGCATCCGGTGCCGATCTTCCAACCTCTTCAATCCTTGATATAGTTTGTCAATTCTGGATCAGAGCACAGATGCACCACCCGGACAACCATGGTGTGGAAGTTTCTGGAACGTCTGCGAGTGAGACTGTACCAGGTACCACAGTAGTCCAAGAGGGGAGGAGTGACTGGCAGACCTTAGACTAGCCCTGCTGTATGTCTTGTCGGGTGGGGATGAAATAAAGAGGTGGTTTTGCAACATTTCTGGTGCCCGGAGCTTTTCACTCTTTGGAAGTTTCAACTATTGCTGTTTTTCTGGAGGCACAGTAAGTGTACCACACAACCCTGCCTAGGCTGCCAGCTGCATCCGGTGCCGATCTTCCAACCTCTTCAATCCTTGATATAGTTTGTCAATTCTGGATCAGAGCACAGATGCACCACCCGGACAACCATGGTGTGGAAGTTTCTGGAACGTCTGCGAGTGAGACTGTACCAGGTACCACAGTAGTCCAAGAGGGGAGGAGTGACTGGCAGACCTTAGACTAGCCCTGCTGTATGTCTTGTCGGGTGGGGATGAAATAAAGAGGTGGTTTTGCAACATTTCTGGTGCCCGGAGCTTTTCACTCTTTGGAAGTTTCAACTATTGCTGTTTTTCTGGAGGCACAGTAAGTGTACCACACAACCCTGCCTAGGCTGCCAGCTGCATCCGGTGCCGATCTTCCAACCTCTTCAATCCTTGATATAGTTTGTCAATTCTGGATCAGAGCACAGATGCACCACCCGGACAACCATGGTGTGGAAGTTTCTGGAACGTCTGCGAGTGAGACTGTACCAGGTACCACAGTAGTCCAAGAGGGGAGGAGTGACTGGCAGACCTTAGACTAGCCCTGCTGTATGTCTTGTCGGGTGGGGATGAAATAAAGAGGTGGTTTTGCAACATTTCTGGTGCCCGGAGCTTTTCACTCTTTGGAAGTTTCAACTATTGCTGTTTTTCTGGAGGCACAGTAAGTGTACCACACAACCCTGCCTAGGCTGCCAGCTGCATCCGGTGCCGATCTTCCAACCTCTTCAATCCTTGATATAGTTTGTCAATTCTGGATCAGAGCACAGATGCACCACCCGGACAACCATGGTGTGGAAGTTTCTGGAACGTCTGCGAGTGAGACTGTACCAGGTACCACAGTAGTCCAAGAGGGGAGGAGTGACTGGCAGACCTTAGACTAGCCCTGCTGTATGTCTTGTCGGGTGGGGATGAAATAAAGAGGTGGTTTTGCAACATTTCTGGTGCCCGGAGCTTTTCACTCTTTGGAAGTTTCAACTATTGCTGTTTTTCTGGAGGCACAGTAAGTGTACCACACAACCCTGCCTAGGCTGCCAGCTGCATCCGGTGCCGATCTTCCAACCTCTTCAATCCTTGATATAGTTTGTCAATTCTGGATCAGAGCACAGATGCACCACCCGGACAACCATGGTGTGGAAGTTTCTGGAACGTCTGCGAGTGAGACTGTACCAGGTACCACAGTAGTCCAAGAGGGGAGGAGTGACTGGCAGACCTTAGACTAGCCCTGCTGTATGTCTTGTCGGGTGGGGATGAAATAAAGAGGTGGTTTTGCAACATTTCTGGTGCCCGGAGCTTTTCACTCTTTGGAAGTTTCAACTATTGCTGTTTTTCTGGAGGCACAGTAAGTGTACCACACAACCCTGCCTAGGCTGCCAGCTGCATCCGGTGCCGATCTTCCAACCTCTTCAATCCTTGATATAGTTTGTCAATTCTGGATCAGAGCACAGATGCACCACCCGGACAACCATGGTGTGGAAGTTTCTGGAACGTCTGCGAGTGAGACTGTACCAGGTACCACAGTAGTCCAAGAGGGGAGGAGTGACTGGCAGACCTTAGACTAGCCCTGCTGTATGTCTTGTCGGGTGGGGATGAAATAAAGAGGTGGTTTTGCAACATTTCTGGTGCCCGGAGCTTTTCACTCTTTGGAAGTTTCAACTATTGCTGTTTTTCTGGAGGCACAGTAAGTGTACCACACAACCCTGCCTAGGCTGCCAGCTGCATCCGGTGCCGATCTTCCAACCTCTTCAATCCTTGATATAGTTTGTCAATTCTGGATCAGAGCACAGATGCACCACCCGGACAACCATGGTGTGGAAGTTTCTGGAACGTCTGCGAGTGAGACTGTACCAGGTACCACAGTAGTCCAAGAGGGGAGGAGTGACTGGCAGACCTTAGACTAGCCCTGCTGTATGTCTTGTCGGGTGGGGATGAAATAAAGAGGTGGTTTTGCAACATTTCTGGTGCCCGGAGCTTTTCACTCTTTGGAAGTTTCAACTATTGCTGTTTTTCTGGAGGCACAGTAAGTGTACCACACAACCCTGCCTAGGCTGCCAGCTGCATCCGGTGCCGATCTTCCAACCTCTTCAATCCTTGATATAGTTTGTCAATTCTGGATCAGAGCACAGATGCACCACCCGGACAACCATGGTGTGGAAGTTTCTGGAACGTCTGCGAGTGAGACTGTACCAGGTACCACAGTAGTCCAAGAGGGGAGGAGTGACTGGCAGACCTTAGACTAGCCCTGCTGTATGTCTTGTCGGGTGGGGATGAAATAAAGAGGTGGTTTTGCAACATTTCTGGTGCCCGGAGCTTTTCACTCTTTGGAAGTTTCAACTATTGCTGTTTTTCTGGAGGCACAGTAAGTGTACCACACAACCCTGCCTAGGCTGCCAGCTGCATCCGGTGCCGATCTTCCAACCTCTTCAATCCTTGATATAGTTTGTCAATTCTGGATCAGAGCACAGATGCACCACCCGGACAACCATGGTGTGGAAGTTTCTGGAACGTCTGCGAGTGAGACTGTACCAGGTACCACAGTAGTCCAAGAGGGGAGGAGTGACTGGCAGACCTTAGACTAGCCCTGCTGTATGTCTTGTCGGGTGGGGATGAAATAAAGAGGTGGTTTTGCAACATTTCTGGTGCCCGGAGCTTTTCACTCTTTGGAAGTTTCAACTATTGCTGTTTTTCTGGAGGCACAGTAAGTGTACCACACAACCCTGCCTAGGCTGCCAGCTGCATCCGGTGCCGATCTTCCAACCTCTTCAATACTTGATATAGTTTGTCAATTCTGGATCAGAGCACAGATGCACCACCCGGACAACCATGGTGTGGAAGTTTCTGGAACGTCTGCGAGTGAGACTGTACCAGGTACCACAGTAGTCCAAGAGGGGAGGAGTGACTGGCAGACCTTAGACTAGCCCTGCTGTATGTCTTGTCGGGTGGGGATGAAATAAAGAGGTGGTTTTGCAACATTTCTGGTGCCCGGAGCTTTTCACTCTTTGGAAGTTTCAACTATTGCTGTTTTTCTGGAGGCACAGTAAGTGTACCACACAACCCTGCCTAGGCTGCCAGCTGCATCCGGTGCCGATCTTCCAACCTCTTCAATCCTTGATATAGTTTGTCAATTCTGGATCAGAGCACAGATGCACCACCCGGACAACCATGGTGTGGAAGTTTCTGGAACGTCTGCGAGTGAGACTGTACCAGGTACCACAGTAGTCCAAGAGGGGAGGAGTGACTGGCAGACCTTAGACTAGCCCTGCTGTATGTCTTGTCGGGTGGGGATGAAATAAAGAGGTGGTTTTGCAACATTTCTGGTGCCCGGAGCTTTTCACTCTTTGGAAGTTTCAGCTTTTCTCCTGTTGGACTTAAAGCTCATAGGCAGGTAAAAGAGCTGCAGGTAAAAGAACTTACAACATGCTCAGTAAGGCCTCTTTTCCGTAAGAGGTTGCATTATTATTATTATTTAGTTTTAATATAGCACCAACATCTTCTGCAGTGCTGTACAGAGTATATTCTCATCACTTAACTGCCCCCAGAGGGGCTCACAATCTAATCCCTACCTTAATTATAAGTCTATATATTGTGTAGTGTATGTATTGTAGTCTAGGGCCAATTTTAGGGGGAAGCCAATCAACTTATCTATATGTTTTTGGGATGTGGGAGGTAGCTGGAGTGCCTGGAGAAAACCCACACAGACATGGGGAGAACATACAAACTCCTTGCAGATAGTGCCCTGGCTGGTATTTGAACCGGGGACCCAGCACTGCAAGGCAAAAGCGCTAACCTCTATGTGCCGACATCTTCTGCAGCGCTGCGCAGAGTATAGAGTCACTTAACTGTCCCTCTGAGGGCCCCACAATCTAATCCCTACCATAGTCATATGCCTATGTATGTATCGTGTAGTGTATGTATCATAGTCTATGGTCAATTTTTTTTACCCAAAGCGCTCAGAAAATGGTACATGTAGCGTGTTTGTGATTTTATTAAAATCGAAATGTGAACACTGTTATAGGGAATCATTGCACAAACGCTTTGGGCGATTTCTAAAATCGCCAGCGCTTAAAAAAACCCCGCAAACGCTCATAGTGTGAACGAGCCCTTATGTTTTTCCAGATGATGACATCTCCCAGCCGCCCTACAACAGGGATGCGATAATGGTATGGTGGGTCAGCGCAGGATTTGTGCTGCAAAAATTCCCAATCTGTTAATAGTTTTTGAGAGACGAAAGATTTTTTTATAAAGGCCAAAGGGTCGCCCAGCCTAACTCACACAGCATTCCTTCACTTCATTATTGAGATTTCTGGTTCATTTAACGTCCATTTTTTTTAGAATCACCTTTATTCACAAAGCATGACGATTGGCGTACCCCAGAATAGTTTATGGTTTATATGGCAATGGCAGTAAAACATATGACAACCATATGACAACATGACTTTAGCATAATGAGAGGTATTACATTCATACCAGCATGAGAAAATACATCAGATAAGTCAAAAACTTAGAGCAAGCACTGAACACGAAAGGGTTAAAGGGGAACTGAAATGAGAGGTATATGGAGGCTGCCATGTTTATTTCCTTTTAAGCAATACCAGTTGCCTGGCAGCCCTGCTGATCCTCTGCCTCTAATACTATTAGCCATAGCCCCTGAACAAGCATGCAGCAGATGAGGGGTTTCAGACTTTAAAGTCAGATCTGACAAGACTAGCTGCATGCCTGTTTCTGTGTTATTCAGATACTACTGCAGAGAAATAGACCAGCAGCGCTGCCAGGCAACTGGTATTGATTAAAAGGAAATAAATATGGCAGCCTCTGTATACCTCTTACTTCAGTTCCCCTTTAAAGAGGTACTGCAGTGAAAATAACGTAATGAAAAAAGTGCTTAATTTTTACAATTTTTTTTTTTAAATGATTTATTCAGTGTTGCCCACGGTAAAATCTTTCCTCTCCCTGAGTTACATTCTGATATTTATCACATGGCAATATCTTTACTGCTGGTAGGTGATTTCTGTGGAAGAAGATGCTGTTTTTTGACAATTGGAAACAGCTGTTATTTCCCACAATTCAACAAGGCTCCGCAGTGTGATGTCAGCACCCTGGTGCTGACATCACACTGTGGGAGGGGTTTCACAACAATATAAGCCATACAGAGCCCCTTGATGATCTGTTTGAGAAAAGGAAATGATTTCTCATGTGAAAATGGGTATCAGCTACTGATTGGGATGAAGTTCGATCCTTGGGTATGGTTTCTCTTTAAGTGCCGCAGAAGTGCAGTTCTGGGGGAGTGGGGCACTCAAGCTCAGCAGGTGGGTTGGGGGGGGGGAGGCGCTCGAGCTCAGTAGGAGGACTGCTTAGGGGACCCGCCCCCACATTTTTCATAGCTCTCAAGATAAACTAAAATAAACGAAGTATTGCAATAACGTTAACATTCCTCTTGCTTCAGATCAACAAATGTTTGTTGCATGGATGCCCCACCCATTGTTTATAAAACTCAAAAGACAAACACACTTAGTTCTGACATAATTCTGCGATGGGGAAAGAGCTGGATTAACATCAAACAGGGCCATAGGCAGAATACCTGCATTAGCACTGATGCCCAAAACTCACCGTGAAACTGGACCTCTCGATCCCTGGGTGCGGGTCACAATGCAGAGGGTTAACATCTCTGTGTCCTAACATCTCAGCGTTGCATACGTGTTGCCATTTGTTAGGTGAGTGGAGACCCTCAAACGTTTCCTTTCTTCCATGTAGGTTGCTGCTGTGGTCTGAGCTGGAGCTGGTCTCGGTTTCATACAGAACGTTCTGGTTATGGTCCAAACCAAGGACCTGCCACACATTATATGCATTTCTTTTCACAAATGTGTAAACAGCCTTGGGCGACATAAGACCATACAGGTTTTCACTAAGTTCAGTCCACACTTTTTCTGATGGCCAAGCAATTTTACCATCCTTCAAGATTTCAGCTCTTTTCTCTAAAATGGTATTAAGAATCACCACCTTTGGGATTTTTGGTGGCTTGGGCATCTATAAAACAATGTAAATATATAAAAAGTGATTCAATCGTATAACAGTAACATGTAAAGGCAGAATCCATACAGAACTTCAATAATTCAGCAATGCCTTTAATAAAGGACATAAGAGTAAAATCAGAGCAGACTCTAGACATTTCGGAGCAGTGCTTTTCAGCGCTGCTAGATTTGGGCGCAGAAGGTGCCTCCATAAACTTCAATAGGAATCACTCCTATTGCAGCGCTCAGTGAGTAACGTCGGCTCCGTCAGAAGACGGAGCCGAGGTCGCTTAAAAACATAAAAATTCGGCCTCCAGCAATCGCTGGAAGCCGAATTATTTCATTCCCACACTAGTAATTAAATCGGCCCGGACTTGTGCAGAAGCAGTACCAGCCATATACCGCTGTATCCTGCGCCCAAGTCTACCGGCGCCGATTTCAAATGTACTCAGACATTTAGCTGCCCGAAGCAAACACAACCAGAAATGTCTGGGCAACACCTACTGCACCCCCCCCCCTCCCCCCATACCCAATTTTATCCCACAGGACCAACATCCAGACCAGAAAACCTCCCCCATCCCTTTCCCCATACTCCATTTCTCATCAAGTTTCATATTCGGCCATATCATCCTAGAGAACAGCAAAAGCCCACCACCCTTCCCCATATTCTAGTACTTAGCAAATTTAATAGACTGCCAGACACAGGAACCCTTTTTTTTCCTTTGGCTGTCAGCCTCCTGAACTCCATCTATATACTTCCACCATCCATCTGTGGCCTAGGCAGTGCTCTCTGGTTAGCCAATCAATCTGCCCACAAGAGTAAAACTGCTCAGACTTCGTTTCACAGATTTGAAACTGCTTCTGTGTGTTCCATATTGTTGCTCCTTTATTTAGTTTAACTGTATGCCATGTATGTACAGGATCTTCTCAAAAAATTAGCATATTGTGATAAAGTTCCTTATTTTCTGTAATGTACTGATAAACATTAGACTTTCATATATTTTAGATTCAAATACACACAACTGAAGTAGTTCCAGCCTTTTATTGTTTTAAAGGGAACCTTAACTGAATGGGGGGTATAGAGTTTTACTTACCGGGGCTATTACCAGCCCCCTGCAGCAGTCCTGTGCCCTCGGTGCCGCTCTGGAATCCTCTGGTCCCCCGCTGTCACTTAGTTTCGTTTTTGACGACTCACCAGTCGCCGGCCGCCATGCGTATTATTGGACGCATTCACCAATGCTTTTAGCGCTATTGCGGACCGCAACGCGTCCAAAAATACGCGTTGCCGCATTCCGCACGCGTAGATATGCGGCAACGCGTATTTTTGTACGCGTTGCGGTCCGCAATAGCGCTAATTGCATTGGTGAATGCGTCCAATAATACGCATGGCGGCCGGCGACTGGTGAGTCGTCAAAAACGAAACTAAGTGACAGCGGGGGACCAGAGGATTCCAGAGCGGCGCCGAGGGCACAGGACTGCTGCAGGGGGCTGGTAATAGCCCCAGGTAAGTAAAACTCTTTACCCCCGTTCAGTTAAGGTTCCCTTTAATATTGATGATTTTGGCATACAGCTCATGAAAACCCAAAATTCCTGTCTCAAAAAATTAGCATATTTTATCCGACCAATAAAAGAAAAGTGTTTTTAAAACAAAAAAAAGTTGACCTTCAAATAATTATGTTCAGTTATGCACTCAATACTTGGTCGGGAATCCTTTTGCAGAAATGACTGCTTCAATGCAGCGTGGCATGGAGGCAATCAGCCTGTGGCACTGCTCAGGTGTTATGGAGGCCCAGGATGCTTCGATAGCTGCCTTAAGCTCATCCAGAGTATTAGGTCTTGCGTCTCTCAACTTTCTCTTCGCAATATCCCACAGATTCTCTATGGGGTTCAGGTCAGGAGAGTTGGCAGGCCAATTGAGCACAGTAATACCATGGTCAGTAAACCATTTACCAGTGGTTTTGGCACTGTGAGCAGGTGCCAGGTTGTGCTGAAAAATGAAATCTTCATCTCCATTAAGCTTTTCAGCAGATAGAAGCATGACGTGCTCCAAAATCTCCTGATAGCTAGCTGCATTGACCCTGCCCTTGATAAAACACAGTGGACCAACACCAGCAGCTGACATGGCACCCCAGACCATCACTGACTAAACTTCAGGCATTTTGGCATTTCCCTCTCCCCAAGTCCCCAGTCTTCCTCCAGACTTTGGCACCTTGATTTCCGAATGACATGTAAAAGTTGCTTTCATTCACATTGGACCACTGAGCAACAGTCCAGTGCTGCTTCTATGTAGCCCAGGTCAGGCCCTTCTGTCGTTGTTTCTGGGTCAAAAGTGGGTTCATGCTTCCATCTGCTGAAAAGCTTTATGCAGATGAAGATTTCATTTTTCAGCACAACCTGGCACCTGCTCACAGTGCCAAAACCACTGGTAAATGGTTTACTGACCATGGTATTACTGTGCTCAATTGGCCTGCCAATTCTCCTGACCTGAACCCCATAGAGAATCTGTGGGATATTGTGAAGAGAAGGTTGAGAGACGCAAGACCCAACACTCTGGATGAGCTTAAGGCCGCTATCGAAGCATCCTGGTCCTCCATAACACCTGAGCAGTGCCACAGGCTGATTGTCTCCATGCCACGCCGCATTGAAGCAG